>NW_027310725.1:0-2500 GCF_047496795.1 Chiloscyllium punctatum
CGCTTCTGTACGCCACATTTCCCTCGCCCGTCAAGCGAGCGGGGATTCGGCGCTGGGCTCTTCCCTGTTCACTCGCAGTTACTAAGGGAATCCTTGTTAGTTTCTTTTCCACCGCTTAGTAATATGCTTAAATTCAGCGGGTTGTCGCGTCTGATCTGAGGTCGTACCCAGAGTCAGAGGATGGCCAGGCCGCACCGCCAGCGTGCGAATCCCCCGCACCACCTCTTAGTGGGCCGGCAACGTCTCACCGCGGACGGGAGTTTGGCCGACGCCGCGACGGTCAGAGAGCCAGCCACCCGCACGTCGCTCACCACCCTTGGCCAGCGATGGTGTCGACGAGTGGCCGCCCCTGCCGCCTCCAGCGCCGCCGCGTCCACGCGCGGGGACGTGCTCGGCGCAATTCCACGGGACCGGAGACCCTCCCCCGTCCACGGCGGGAGGCGAAACTCGGAAGTGCCGGCTGCTTACTCGAGCGGAAGGGTCAGCCTGATTCCTGCCTTGCCGGAGGCCCGGTCGCGGGGGGTGACGACCCGCCGCCCGGGACGTGCGAGGCACCAGCAGACAGAGACTGCCCGACGGTCAGAGAGAGGGAGAGAGGAGTGCCGAGGCTCAAGTGGCGAACGGTCGCGCAGGCACGCCACGCACATCGATCGCCAGCCGCGGAACGGCACGGCCTTCAGTGGGGCCGGCGGGCGACGCCGCTCCTGAACCCAGCGGCCCCGAGCCGGACGAGTTGAGGAAGGCACGCCGACGGTGACAGGGTACGGAAGACACAGCGGTGGCCTTCTGGCGACTTGGCCCCCGACAGCCCGACGTTCCGCCGTCCTCCCGATGGCCAGGAGGACCGTGCGGGGGTCGGCCGACGGCGTGGTAGGTGTGCCTGCACGGTGACGGAGCACACACCACGCCCGCCAACCCCTCCGTACCTCCCGAGACCGGTGGCAGGACGGAGCGGAAAACGTGCGGACTGAACGGGAGAGCCAAGAGCCAGCGATCCACGCGCGTGCGACCGTCCAAGTCACAGCGTTCGACGAAAACCTCCTCCCTCGGCCAGGCACTCGGCGCCAGCAGGGGAGACAGGATCAGACGCCCCGCCGGCCACTTAAGGCCGAGGACGAACCACGAGACGGGCGGCTGCAGCAGCGGGCGGCCTGCAGCTCCCAGCACTCTCAATCGATCAACCATCGAGTCGGGTCAGCGTGTCAAACCGGCGAGCTCCACGGTCAGGCCGGCGGCGCACCAGCACCGGACCTCCGCGGCTCCCTTCACTCTTTCCACTGCCAGCCAACCGAGAGACGGACCCAATGCGGACGTGCAGAGCTTAGGCAGACCCCCCACTGGAGGCTCAACACTTCGTGGCAGCTCCGTGTCCCAGAGACCAGGAGGGTTGGCACACACACACAGTGTGAACCACCGACAGCCATTCTGGGACCGGTGACAGCCGTGCTGGCCCCACTGCCACGACACAGACGGACGCCAGGCCGCGCTCCCCGGCGGGGGGATGGCGTCGAGCCTGACGAACGGAATGTGCAGGGTGGGGGGGAAAGGCCAAGCGCTCCGACGCCGGAGGGCTCCGGAGTCTGAACTTAGGGGGACAAAGAGGACGGGTCCTCTGCGACACCCCAGCCGCGCTCTCGCCAGCCAAGGCGAGTGCGATTGATTGCCAAACGACCCTCAGACAGGCGTGGCCCCGGGAAGAACCCGGGGCCGCAAAGTGCGTTCAAAGTGTCGATGATCAATGTGTCCTGCAATTCACATTAATTCTCGCAGCTAGCTGCGTTCGTCATCGACGCACGAGCCGAGTGATCCACCGTCAAGAGTTGTCTGAGTTTGTTTTAGGTCTCTCCCTCGCCAGAGGAAAGCGACCCGGACCGCACATACGCTCCCCACCTTGAGCTACAGCCACCTGCACGCCGGCGTGCGGGCGGAGCAGGGTGGCGTGAAGCGATGGGGAGCACCATCCTGGTGCGGCCCGCAGAAACATACGTCTATTGGGGGGAGGAGGACAGGGCGCCCAAGAGGCGATGCGTGCCCCAACGCACCGCAGCGACGGAGGCAGGATCACCGCCACCATGTCGCCCGCCTAGTATCACGAGGCGTGCAGCAGCTTTGCCCTAGGAAAAGCAGAGGCGGGAACGGGCACCGGCCATCGGTTCGGCAGCGTCACTGACGCGTGCACGTGGCGGCGTGTCGGCGAGCGGACTTCCTGCGAGGAGGCGGGGGCGGCACTCGCCCGAGCAGACGCCCGCCCGGCCCAGCCACCGCCGAGGTGGACTGGGAGTCGCGGCAACGGCTCGTCATACTCGTTCCCACACTCACAGCGCAGCTTGCCCGCAAGCCACCGACCACCGATCGACGCCAGGCGCCCCGACCGAGAGCGGGATCGCTCGTTCGCCCTGCTGGCAGTTCGCTGGGGATCACTACTGCACGGAGCTCGGAGACCGACGGGCGGCAACTCGAGAGTCTTTAAACCACCACCCCCATCCCGCAAGTGCAAAGA
>NW_027310725.1:10000-20000 GCF_047496795.1 Chiloscyllium punctatum
TGCTAAGCACCACGGGACCCCTTTCGCCTGCAGGTCCCGAGCCGCCTTTATTTGCTGTTACGAGCATCGTGTGCCCCATACCTGCGTGACGAGCACCGCAGGGCGGCAGAGCCATCGCACTTGGCCGGGTGGCAGAGGAGGACCAGACTATTCACAGATAGCGGCCCAACGACTCCCAGAGCCGGTCGTGCGGCGCGCGAGGTCTGCTGTCATCACAAGAGGCTTTAGGGAGTGCTCAGGCAAGGGTCAGCCCGCAGCCTTCCTGGCAACACCCAGGGGAACCAGGCCACTCGCGTCTCTCGCCTTCATTTTCGACACGAGCGCCTGCGGAGGGCCACCACCCCCTCCGATTGTCAAGAGACCTCCGCACCGGCCTCTGACTTACTCTCAGAATGGACGGAAAGAGCCGGGTAAGCCTTTGAAAAGATTCGACCACGTGCCGAAAACTTTAGACTTCCGTGAGCTCTCCGGCTTGCACCGAGACCCGAAGTCGACGTGCTTAGCACCACGGGACCCCTTTCGCCTGCAGGTCCCGAGCCGCCTTTTATTTTTGTTACGAGTATCGTGTTCCCCAAACCTGGGTGACGAGCACCGCAGGGCGGCAGAGCCATCGCGCTTGTCCGGGTGGCAGAGGAGGACCAGACTATTCACAAATAGCGGCCCAACGACTCCCAGAGCCGGTCGTGCGGCAGGCGAGGTCTGCTCTCATCACAAGAGGCTTTAGGGAGTGCTCAGGCAACGGTCAGCCCGCAGCCTTCTTGGCAACACCCAAGGGAACCAGGCCACTCGCGTCTCTCGCCTTCATTTTGGACACGAGCGCCTGTGGAGGGACGGCCGGAGTCAACGTGGGGTTTGCCCGCCCTCCAATAGTGTCAAAAGACCGCCGCACAAGTCTCTGACTGACTCTTAGAACAGACAGAAAGAGTTTGTCAAATCTGTCAAAAAATTGACAAAGTGTCAAAAATTCGACTTCCAAGAGCTCTCCGGCATGCACTCATACCTGTCATTAAAGTGCTATGCCCGTGGAACCGTTTTTCGGATGCCTTTCAGAACGGTCCCGCGCCGCCATTTTGTTCTAAAAATCGTGTTCCCATATATCTCCGGGTACCCCGCCAACCTCACTGCGGAAAAACTACAAGTGGCACTGAATGGGTCTGAATTCCAAATTTGACTGCATCGGTCTGGAACTCGGTCCGGTCAAAACCGTTTGGATTTTTCTCGGTCCGGACTTCCGCGACAGACAAAGTTAAAGTTTTCGGGCTGCAGGCACAAAACGACAGCTGGCCATTTGCCGGGCTCAATTCACCCAATTCCTCCGGCACTTCGGAGCACATGTTCGGTGTAAGTTTGCGAATCTTTCCCGATGCTGCAGCATTTTCCTCCGCTGACACTTAGAATATTTTTCACACTTTGCTGAAAATTTTTCTAAGTGTTTTTTTCCAAGTTTTCCTGGTTACTGATTTCTTCTTTTTAAACATTTTTCTAAGTTTTTCTGGTTACTGATTTCTTCTTTTTAAACATTTTTCGCAGTTTGTCTGGTTACTGATTTCTTCTTTTTAAACATTTTTCGCCGTTTTTCTGGTTACTGATTTCTTCTTTTTAAACATTTTTCGCCGTTTTTCTGGTTACTGATTTCTTCTTTTTAAACATTTTTCTAAGTTTTTCTGGTTACTCATTTCTTCTTTTTAAACATTTTTCTAAGTTTTTCTGGTTACTGATTTCTTCTTTTTAAACATTTTTCTAAGTTTTTCTGGTTACTCATTTCTTCTTTTTAAACATTTTTCTAAGTTTTTCTGGTTACTCACTTCTTCTTTTTAAACATTTTTCTAAGTTTTTCTGGTTACTGATTTCTTCTTTTTAAACATTTTTCGCCGTTTTTCTGGTTACTGATTTCTTCTTTTTAAACATTTTTCTAAGTTTTTCTGGTTACTCATTTCTTCTTTTTAAACATTTTTCGCCGTTTTTCTGGTTACTGATTTCTTCTTTTTAAACATTTTTCTAAGTTTTTCTGGTTACTGATTTCTTCTTTTTAAACATTTTTCTAAGTTTTCCTGGTTACTCATTTCTTCTTTTTAAACATTTTTCTAAGTTTTCCTGGTTACTCATTTCTTCTTTTTAAACATTTTTCTAAGTTTTCCTGGTTACTGATTTCTTCTTTTTAAACATTTTTCGCAGTTTTTCTGGTTACTGATTTCTTCTTTTTAAACATTTTTCTAAGTTTTTCTGGTTACTGATTTCTTCTTTTTAAACATTTTTCTAAGTTTTTCTGGTTACTCACTTCTTCTTTTTAAACATTTTTCTAAGTTTTTCTGGTTACTCACTTCTTCTTTTGAAACATTTTTCTAAGTTTTTCTGGTTACTGATTTCTTCTTTTTAAACATTTTTCTAAGTTTTTCTGGTTACTGATTTCTTCTTTTTAAACATTTTTCGCAGTTTGTCTGGTTACTGATTTCTTCTTTTTAAACATTTTTCGCCGTTTTTCTGGTTACTGATTTCTTCTTTTTAAACATTTTTCTAAGTTTTTCTGGTTACTCACTTCTTCTTTTTAAACATTTTTCTAAGTTTTTCTGGTTACTGATTTCTTCTTTTTAAACATTTTTCGCAGTTTTTCTGGTTACTGATTTCTTCTTTTTAAACATTTTTCTAAGTTTTCCTGGTTACTGATTTCTTCTTTTTAAACATTTTTCGCAGTTTTTCTGGTTACTGATTTCTTCTTTTTAAACATTTTTCTAAGTTTTTCTGGTTACTCACTTCTTCTTTTTAAACATTTTTCTAAGTTTTCCTGGTTACTGATTTCTTCTTTTTAAACATTTTTCGCAGTTTGTCTGGTTACTGATTTCTTCTTTTTAAACATTTTTCGCAGTTTTTCTGGTTACTGATTTCTTCTTTTTAAACATTTTTCTAAGTTTTTCTGGTTACTCACTTCTTCTTTTATAACATTTTTCTAAGTTTTCCTGGTTACTGATTTCTTCTTTTTAAACATTTTTCTAAGTTTTCCTGGTTACTGATTTCTTCTTTTTAAACATTTTTCTAAGTTTTCCTGGTTACTGATTTCTTCTTTTTAAACATTTTTCTAAGTTTTTCTGGTTACTCATTTCTTCTTTTTAAACATTTTTCGCAGTTTTTCTGGTTACTGATTTCTTCTTTTTAAACATTTTCCTAAGTTTTCCTGGTTACTGATTTCTTCTTTTTAAACATTTTTCTAAGTTTTCCTGGTTACTCATTTCTTCTTTTTGATCATTTTTCTAAGTTTTCCTGGTTACTGATTTCTTCGTTTTGAACATTTTTCTAAGTTTTCCTGGTTACTCACTTCTTCTTTTCAAACATTTTTCATCGTTTTTCTGTTTACTCATTTAGCACTTTCAGGCACTTTCCGATCATTTCCTCGTTCCCGATTTCACCCTTTAAAACGCTTTCGGGCATTTCCCTAAGTTTTGCGGTTCACTCGTTTGGGACTCACTGACACCTTCTCTAGCTTCCCTGCTCACTTTTTTCGTACTGTTGAGAAAATTCGAACCCTTTCCTTAACTATGCCGGTTACTGACTTCACCGCTTCAGACCCTTGTCCCCGTAATGAAAGATACCATTTCCCACCGTGAGAAATGCACGAAAATCGGACTGAACACGGGGGAGGCTCCCCCCTCGAAGGCGAGACCGTCGGCAGAACCGCCGGGTCAAACCCGGCTGAGCTACCCGGCTTACAAGTCTCAAAGTCGGTATGAGCAGTCACGTCCACCCCCATTCCCTTTTGGACCACTTCCCACGGTTCCAAATGCATGAAAATCGGCCTGTACACGGGGGAGGCACCCGCCTCGAAGACGAGACCGTCGGCAGAACCGCCGGGTCAAACCCGGCTGAGCTACCCGGCTCGGAAGCGCCAAAGTCGGGTTGAGCAGTCACATTCACTCCCATCCCCTTTTGGGCAACTTCCCACGGTTGGAAATGCATGGAAATCGGACTGAACACGGGGGAGGCTCCCCCCTCGAAGGCGAGACCGTCGGCAGAACCGCCGGATCAAACCCGGCTGAGCTACCCGGCTTACAAGTCTCAAAGTCGGTATGAGCAGACACGTCCACCCCCATTCCCTTTTGGACCACTTCCCACGGTTCGAAATGCATGAAAATCGGCCTGTATACGGGGGAGGCACCCGCCTCGAAGACGAGACCGTCGGCAGAACCGCCGGGTCAAACCCGGCTGAGCTACCCGGCTCGGAAGCGCCAAAGTCGGGTTGAGCAGTCACATTCACTCCCATCCCCTTTTGGGCAACTTCCCACGGTTGGAAATGCATGGAAATCGGACTGAACACGGGGGAGGCTCCCCCCTCGAAGGCGAGACCGTCGGCAGAACCGCCGGATCAAACCCGGCTGAGCTACCCGGCTTACAAGTCTCAAAGTCGGTATGAGCAGACACGTCCACCCCCATTCCCTTTTGGACCACTTCCCACGGTTCGAAATGCATGAAAATCGGCCTGTATACGGGGGAGGCACCCGCCTCGAAGACGAGACCGTCGGCAGAACCGCCGGGTCAAACCCGGCCGGGCTACCCGGGTTAGAAGCCCTAGAGTCGGGTTGAGCAGTCACAATCACTCCCATCCCCTTTTGAACCTGTTCCCACCGTTGGAAATGCACGAAAATCGGCCTGTACACGGGGGAGGCTCCCCCCTCGAAGGCGAGACCGTCGGCAGAACCGCCGGGTCAAACCCGGCTGAGCTACCCGGCTTACAAGTCTCGAAGTCGGGTTGAGCAGTCACATTCACTCCCATCGACTTTTGGGCAACTTCCCACCGTTGCAAATGCATGAAAATCGGCCTGTACACGGGGGAGGCACCCGCCTCGAAGTCGAGACCGTCGGCAGAACCGCCGGGTCCAACCCGGCTGAGCTACCCGGCTTACAAGTCTCAAAGCCGGGTTGGGCAGTCACGTTCACCCCCATTCCCTTTTGGATCACTTCCCACGGTTCGAAATGCACGAAAACCGGCCTGTACACGGGGGAGGGTCCGCCCTCGAAGGCGAGACCGTCGGCAGAACCGCCGGGTCAAACCTGGCTGAGCTACCCGGCTTACAAGTCTCAAAGTCGGGTTGAGCAGTCACGTTCACTCCCATCGACTTTTAGACCACTTCCCACGGTTCGAAATGCACGAAAATCGGCCTGTACACGGGGGAGGCACCCGCCTCGAAGACGAGACCGTCGGCAGAACCGCCGGGTCAAACCCGGCCGAGCTACCCGGCTTAAAAGTCTCAAAGTCGGTATGAGCAGTCACATTCACCCCCATTCCCTTTTGGACCACTTCCCACGGTTGGAAATGCATGAAAATCGGCCTGGACACGGGGGAGGCTCCCCCCTCGATGACGAGACCGTCGGCAGAACCGCCGGAACAAACCCGGCTGAGCTACCCGGCTTACAAGTCTCAAAGTCGGTATGAGCAGACACGTCCACCCCCATTCCCTTTTGGACCACTTCCCACCGTTGGAAATGCACGAAAATCGGCCTGTACACGGGGGAGGCACCGGCCTCGAAGACGAGACCGTCGGCAGAACCGCCGGGTCAAACCCGGCTGAGCTACCCGGCTTACAAGTCTCAAAGTCGGGTTGAGCAGTCACATTCACTCCCATCGACTTTTGGGCAACTTCCCACGGTTCGAAATGCACAAGATTCGGCCTGAACACGGGGGACGCTCCCCCCTCGAAGGCGAGACCGTCGGCAGACCCGCCGGGTCAAACCCGGCTGAGCTACCCGGCTCGGAAGCGCCAAAGTCGGTATGAGCAGTCACGTTCACTCCCATCCCCTTTTGGACCGCTTCCCACGGTACGAAATGCATGAAAATCGGCCTGTACACGGGGGAGGCACCCGCCTCGAAGACGAGACCGTCGGCAGAACCGCCGGGTCAAACCCGGCTGAGCTACCCGGCTTACAAGTCTCAAAGTCGGGTTGAGCAGTCACATTCACTCCCATCGACTTTTGGGCAACTTCCCACGGTTCGAAATGCACAAAATTCGGCCTGAACACGGGGGACGCTCCCCCCTCGAAGGCGAGACCGTCGGCAGAACCGCCGGGTCAAACCCGGCTGAGCTACCCGGCTTAAAAGTCTCAAAGTCGGTATGAGCAGTCACATTCACCCCCATTCCCTTTTGGACCACTTCCCACGGTTGGAAATGCATGAAAATCGGCCTGGACACGGGGGAGGCTCCCCCCTCGATGACGAGACCGTCGGCAGAACCGCCGGAACAAACCCGGCTGAGCTACCCGGCTTACAAGTCTCAAAGTCGGTATGAGCAGACACGTCCACCCCCATTCCCTTTTGGACCACTTCCCACCGTTGGAAATGCACGAAAATCGGCCTGTACACGGGGGAGGCACCGGCCTCGAAGACGAGACCGTCGGCAGAACCGCCGGATCAAACCCGGCCGAGCTACCCGGGTTAGAAGCCTCAGAGTCGGGTTGAGCAGTCACGTCCACCCCCATTCCCTTTTGGACCACTTCCCACGGTTCGAAATGCACGAAAATCGGCCTGTACACGGGGGAGGGAGCCGCCTCGAAGACGAGACCGTCGGCAGAACCGCCGGTTCAAACCCGGCTGAGCTACCAGGCTCGGAAGCGCCAAAGTCGGGTTGAGCAGTCACATTCACTCCCATCCCCTTTTGGGCAACTTCCCACCGTTGCAAATGCATGAAAATCGGCCTGTACACGGGGGAGGGAGCCGCCTCGAAGACGAGACCGTCGGCAGAACCGCCGGATCAAACCCGGCTGAGCTACCAGGCTCGGAAGCGCCAAAGTCGGTATGAGCAGTCACATTCACTCCCATCCCCTTTTGGGCCACTTCCCACGGTTCGAAATGCACGAAAATCGGACTGAACACGGGGGAGGCTCCCCCCTCCAAAACGAGACCATCGGCAGAATCGACGGGTCAAACCCGGCCGAGCTACCCGGGTTAGAAGCCTCAAAGTCGGGTTGAGCAGTCACGTCCACCCCCATCCCCTTTTGGACCACTTCCCACGGTTCGAAATGCACGAAAATCGGCCTGTACACGGGGGAGGCACCCGCCTCGAAGACGAGACCGTCGGCAGACCCGCCGGATCAAACCCGGCCGAGCTACACGGCTTACAAGTCTCAATGTCGGTATGAGCAGTCACGTCCACCCCTATTCCCTTTTGGACCACTTCCCACGGTACGAAATGCATGAAAATCGGCCTGTACACGGGGGAGGCACCCGCCTCGAAGACGAGACCGTCGGCAGAACCGCCGGGTCAAACCCGGCTGAGCTACCCGGCTCGGAAGCGCCAAAGTCGGGTTGAGCAGTCACATTCACTCCCATCGACTTTTGGGCAACTTCCCACGGTTCGAAATGCACAAAATTCGGCCTGAACACGGGGGACGCTCCCCCCTCGAAGGCGAGACCGTCGGCAGAACCGCCGGGTCAAACCCGGCTGAGCTACCCGGGTCGGAAGCGCCAAGGTCGGTATGAGCAGTCACATTCACTCCCATCCCCTTTTGGACCGCTTCCCACGGTTTGAAATGCACGAAAATCGGCCTGTACACGGGGGAGGCTCCGCCCTCGAAGGCGAGACCGACGGCAGAACCGCCGGGTCAAACCCGGCCGGGCTACCCGGGTTAGAAGCCTCAGAGTCGGGTTGAGCAGTCACATTCACCCCCATCCCCTTTTGAACCTCTTCCCACCGTTGGAAATGCACGAAAATCGGCCTGTACACGGGGGAGGCGCCCCTCTCGAAGGCGAGACCGACGGCAGAACCGCCGGGTCAAACCCGGCCGAGCTACCCGGGTTAGAAGCCTCAGAGTCGGGTTGAGCAGTCACATTCACCCCCATCCCCTTATGAACCTCTTCCCACCGTTGGAAATGCACGAAAATCGGCCTGTACACGGGGGAGGCCCCCCTCTCGAAGACGAGACCGTCGGCAGACCCGCCGGATCAAACCCGGCCGAGCTACACGGCTTACAAGTCTCGATGTCGGTATGAGCAGTCACGTCCACCCCCATTCCCTTTTGGACCACTTCCCACGGTACGAAATGCATGAAAATCGGCCTGTACACGGGGGAGGCACCCGCCTCGAAGACGAGACCGTCGGCAGAACCGCCGGGTCAAACCCGGCTGAGCTACCCGGCTCGGAAGCGCCAAAGTCGGGTTGAGCAGTCACATTCACTCCCATCCCCTTTTGGGCCACTTCCCACGGTTCGAAATGCATGAAAATCGGCCTGTACACGGGGGACGCTCCCCCCTCGAAGGCGAGGCCGTCGGCAGAACCGCCGGGTCAAACCCGGCTGAGCTACCCGGGTTAGATGCCTCAAAGTCGGGTTGAGCAGTCACATTCACCCCCATCCCCTTTCGGCCCCCTTCCCACGGTTGGAAATGCATGAAAATCGGCCTGTACACGGTGGGCGCTCCCCCCTCGAAGGTGAGACCTTCGGCAGAACCGCCGGGTCAAATCCTGCCGAGCTACCCGCGTTAGAGGTCTCAATGTCGGCTTCAGCAGTCACATTCAATCCCATTCCCGTTTGGACCTCTTCCCGCCGATGGAAATGCACAAAATTCGGCCTGAACACGCGGGACGCTCCCCCCTCGAAGGCGAGACCGTCGCCAGAACCGCCGGGTCAAATCCGGCCGAGCTACCCGCGTTAGAGGTCTCAATGTCGGCTTCAGCAGTCACATTCAATCCCATTCCCTTTTGGAACACTTCCCGCCGTTAACAATGCACGATATTCGGCCTGAACACGCGGGACGCTCCCCCCTCGAAGGTGAGACCTTCGGCAGAACCGCCGGGTCAAATCCTGCCGAGCTACCCGCGTTAGAGGTCTCAATGTCGGCTTCAGCAGTCACATTCAATCCCATTCCCGTTTGGACCTCTTCCCGCCGATGGAAATGCACAAAATTCGGCCTGAACACGCGGGGCGCTCCCCCCTCGAAGGCGAGACCGTCGCCAGAACCGCCGGGTCAAATCCGGCTGAGCTACCCGCGTTACAGGTCTCAAAGTCGGCTTCAGCAGTCACATTCAATCCCATTCCCTTTTGGAACACTTCCCGCCGTTAACAATGCACGATATTCGGACTGAACACGGGGGCCGGTCCGCCCTCGAAGTCAACACCGTCCGCAGAACCGCCGGGGCAAATCCGGCTGAGCTACCCCGCCCCCGAACACTCAAAGTCCCTCTGAAGCCTTGCATTCGCCTCCTTGGAAAATTGACGTCAAACATTACCAAAATCGGGGGCACGAGCACTAAAGCTAAGTCTCACCCTTTCCCTATCCCTAACCAGGAACCGAACGCCCACCCTCAGCCTCACACCAACGCCGGTGCCACTCCAGACAGACACACCCTTCAAAACCACACCCATCCGGCCATGCAACTCAAAAAGGGTCCAAATTCAGAAACACCCCCTTCAAAAGGCACTCCATCCTCGGCCACACCACCGGGACATGCTCCCCTCGGCGATAATTAAGCCCCCACCACTATTTGAAGCCAACCGCAGCCGCAACTCGAACGGAGAAATCAGTAACCAATTCAAAAATGCGCTTGGTTACTGATTTCTACTGAGACGAAAAAATTCTAAGTGTCGGTGGTTACTGATTTATACCAACCCGAAAATATTCTAAGTGTCGGTGGTTACTGATTTATACCAACCCGAAAAAATTCTAAGTGTCAGTGGTTACTGATTTATACCAACTCGAAAAAATTCTAAGTGTCAGTGGTTACTGATTTATACCAACCCGAAAATATTCTAAGTGTCAGTGGTTACTGATTTGTACCGACCCGAAAATATTCTAAGTGTCAGTGGTTACTGATTTATACCAACCCGAAAAAATTCTAAGTGTCAGTGGTTACTGATTTATACCAAGCCGAAAAAATTCTAAGTGTCAGTGGTTACTGATTTATACCAACCCGAAAATATTCTAAGTGTCAGTGGTTACTGATTTATACCAACTCGAAAAAATTCTAAGTGTCAGTGGTTACTGATTTATACCGACCCGAAAAAATTCTAAGTGTCAGTGGTT
>NW_027310725.1:35000-45000 GCF_047496795.1 Chiloscyllium punctatum
GGGCGGCAGAGCCATCGCACTTGGCCGGGTGGCAGAGGAGGACCAGACTATTCACAGATAGCGGCCCAACGACTCCCAGAGCCGGTCGTGCGGCGCGCGAGGTCTGCTGTCATCACAAGAGGCTTTAGGGAGTGCTCAGGCAAGGGTCAGCCCGCAGCCTTCCTGGCAACACCCAGGGGAACCAGGCCACTCGCGTCTCTCGCCTTCATTTTCGACACGAGCGCCTGCGGAGGGCCACCACCCCCTCCGATTGTCAAGAGACCTCCGCACCGGCCTCTGACTTACTCTCAGAATGGACGGAAAGAGCCGGGTAAGCCTTTGAAAAGATTCGACCACGTGCCGAAAACTTTAGACTTCCGTGAGCTCTCCGGCTTGCACCGAGACCCGAAGTCGACGTGCTTAGCACCACGGGACCCCTTTCGCCTGCAGGTCCCGAGCCGCCTTTTATTTTTGTTACGAGTATCGTGTTCCCCAAACCTGGGTGACGAGCACCGCAGGGCGGCAGAGCCATCGCGCTTGTCCGGGTGGCAGAGGAGGACCAGACTATTCACAAATAGCGGCCCAACGACTCCCAGAGCCGGTCGTGCGGCAGGCGAGGTCTGCTCTCATCACAAGAGGCTTTAGGGAGTGCTCAGGCAACGGTCAGCCCGCAGCCTTCTTGGCAACACCCAAGGGAACCAGGCCACTCGCGTCTCTCGCCTTCATTTTGGACACGAGCGCCTGTGGAGGGACGGCCGGAGTCAACGTGGGGTTTGCCCGCCCTCCAATAGTGTCAAAAGACCGCCGCACAAGTCTCTGACTGACTCTTAGAACAGACAGAAAGAGTTTGTCAAATCTGTCAAAAAATTGACAAAGTGTCAAAAATTCGACTTCCAAGAGCTCTCCGGCATGCACTCATACCTGTCATTAAAGTGCTATGCCCGTGGAACCGTTTTTCGGATGCCTTTCAGAACGGTCCCGCGCCGCCATTTTGTTCTAAAAATCGTGTTCCCATATATCTCCGGGTACCCCGCCAACCTCACTGCGGAAAAACTACAAGTGGCACTGAATGGGTCTGAATTCCAAATTTGACTGCATCGGTCTGGAACTCGGTCCGGTCAAAACCGTTTGGATTTTTCTCGGTCCGGACTTCCGCGACAGACAAAGTTAAAGTTTTCGGGCTGCAGGCACAAAACGACAGCTGGCCATTTGCCGGGCTCAATTCACCCAATTCCTCCGGCACTTCGGAGCACATGTTCGGTGTAAGTTTGCGAATCTTTCCCGATGCTGCAGCATTTTCCTCCGCTGACACTTAGAATATTTTTCACACTTTGCTGAAAATTTTTCTAAGTGTTTTTTTCCAAGTTTTCCTGGTTACTGATTTCTTCTTTTTAAACATTTTTCTAAGTTTTTCTGGTTACTGATTTCTTCTTTTTAAACATTTTTCGCAGTTTGTCTGGTTACTGATTTCTTCTTTTTAAACATTTTTCGCCGTTTTTCTGGTTACTGATTTCTTCTTTTTAAACATTTTTCGCCGTTTTTCTGGTTACTGATTTCTTCTTTTTAAACATTTTTCTAAGTTTTTCTGGTTACTCATTTCTTCTTTTTAAACATTTTTCTAAGTTTTTCTGGTTACTGATTTCTTCTTTTTAAACATTTTTCTAAGTTTTTCTGGTTACTCATTTCTTCTTTTTAAACATTTTTCTAAGTTTTTCTGGTTACTCACTTCTTCTTTTTAAACATTTTTCTAAGTTTTTCTGGTTACTGATTTCTTCTTTTTAAACATTTTTCGCCGTTTTTCTGGTTACTGATTTCTTCTTTTTAAACATTTTTCTAAGTTTTTCTGGTTACTCATTTCTTCTTTTTAAACATTTTTCGCCGTTTTTCTGGTTACTGATTTCTTCTTTTTAAACATTTTTCTAAGTTTTTCTGGTTACTGATTTCTTCTTTTTAAACATTTTTCTAAGTTTTCCTGGTTACTCATTTCTTCTTTTTAAACATTTTTCTAAGTTTTCCTGGTTACTCATTTCTTCTTTTTAAACATTTTTCTAAGTTTTCCTGGTTACTGATTTCTTCTTTTTAAACATTTTTCGCAGTTTTTCTGGTTACTGATTTCTTCTTTTTAAACATTTTTCTAAGTTTTTCTGGTTACTGATTTCTTCTTTTTAAACATTTTTCTAAGTTTTTCTGGTTACTCACTTCTTCTTTTTAAACATTTTTCTAAGTTTTCCTGGTTACTGATTTCTTCTTTTGAAACATTTTTCTAAGTTTTTCTGGTTACTGATTTCTTCTTTTTAAACATTTTTCTAAGTTTTTCTGGTTACTGATTTCTTCTTTTTAAACATTTTTCGCAGTTTGTCTGGTTACTGATTTCTTCTTTTTAAACATTTTTCGCCGTTTTTCTGGTTACTGATTTCTTCTTTTTAAACATTTTTCTAAGTTTTTCTGGTTACTCACTTCTTCTTTTTAAACATTTTTCTAAGTTTTTCTGGTTACTGATTTCTTCTTTTTAAACATTTTTCGCAGTTTTTCTGGTTACTGATTTCTTCTTTTTAAACATTTTTCTAAGTTTTCCTGGTTACTGATTTCTTCTTTTTAAACATTTTTCGCAGTTTTTCTGGTTACTGATTTCTTCTTTTTAAACATTTTTCTAAGTTTTTCTGGTTACTCACTTCTTCTTTTTAAACATTTTTCTAAGTTTTCCTGGTTACTGATTTCTTCTTTTTAAACATTTTTCGCAGTTTGTCTGGTTACTGATTTCTTCTTTTTAAACATTTTTCGCAGTTTTTCTGGTTACTGATTTCTTCTTTTTAAACATTTTTCTAAGTTTTTCTGGTTACTCACTTCTTCTTTTATAACATTTTTCTAAGTTTTCCTGGTTACTGATTTCTTCTTTTTAAACATTTTTCTAAGTTTTCCTGGTTACTGATTTCTTCTTTTTAAACATTTTTCTAAGTTTTCCTGGTTACTGATTTCTTCTTTTTAAACATTTTTCTAAGTTTTTCTGGTTACTCATTTCTTCTTTTTAAACATTTTTCGCAGTTTTTCTGGTTACTGATTTCTTCTTTTTAAACATTTTCCTAAGTTTTCCTGGTTACTGATTTCTTCTTTTTAAACATTTTTCTAAGTTTTCCTGGTTACTCATTTCTTCTTTTTGATCATTTTTCTAAGTTTTCCTGGTTACTGATTTCTTCGTTTTGAACATTTTTCTAAGTTTTCCTGGTTACTCACTTCTTCTTTTCAAACATTTTTCATCGTTTTTCTGTTTACTCATTTAGCACTTTCAGGCACTTTCCGATCATTTCCTCGTTCCCGATTTCACCCTTTAAAACGCTTTCGGGCATTTCCCTAAGTTTTGCGGTTCACTCGTTTGGGACTCACTGACACCTTCTCTAGCTTCCCTGCTCACTTTTTTCGTACTGTTGAGAAAATTCGAACCCTTTCCTTAACTATGCCGGTTACTGACTTCACCGCTTCAGACCCTTGTCCCCGTAATGAAAGATACCATTTCCCACCGTGGGAAATGCACGAAAATCGGACTGAACACGGGGGAGGCTCCCCCCTCGAAGGCGAGACCGTCGGCAGAACCGCCGGGTCAAACCCGGCTGAGCTACCCGGCTTACAAGTCTCAAAGTCGGTATGAGCAGTCACGTCCACCCCCATTCCCTTTTGGACCACTTCCCACGGTTCCAAATGCATGAAAATCGGCCTGTACACGGGGGAGGCACCCGCCTCGAAGACGAGACCGTCGGCAGAACCGCCGGGTCAAACCCGGCTGAGCTACCCGGCTCGGAAGCGCCAAAGTCGGGTTGAGCAGTCACATTCACTCCCATCCCCTTTTGGGCAACTTCCCACGGTTGGAAATGCATGGAAATCGGACTGAACACGGGGGAGGCTCCCCCCTCGAAGGCGAGACCGTCGGCAGAACCGCCGGATCAAACCCGGCTGAGCTACCCGGCTTACAAGTCTCAAAGTCGGTATGAGCAGACACGTCCACCCCCATTCCCTTTTGGACCACTTCCCACGGTTCGAAATGCATGAAAATCGGCCTGTATACGGGGGAGGCACCCGCCTCGAAGACGAGACCGTCGGCAGAACCGCCGGGTCAAACCCGGCTGAGCTACCCGGCTCGGAAGCGCCAAAGTCGGGTTGAGCAGTCACATTCACTCCCATCCCCTTTTGGGCAACTTCCCACGGTTGGAAATGCATGGAAATCGGACTGAACACGGGGGAGGCTCCCCCCTCGAAGGCGAGACCGTCGGCAGAACCGCCGGATCAAACCCGGCTGAGCTACCCGGCTTACAAGTCTCAAAGTCGGTATGAGCAGACACGTCCACCCCCATTCCCTTTTGGACCACTTCCCACGGTTCGAAATGCATGAAAATCGGCCTGTATACGGGGGAGGCACCCGCCTCGAAGACGAGACCGTCGGCAGAACCGCCGGGTCAAACCCGGCCGGGCTACCCGGGTTAGAAGCCCTAGAGTCGGGTTGAGCAGTCACAATCACTCCCATCCCCTTTTGAACCTGTTCCCACCGTTGGAAATGCACGAAAATCGGCCTGTACACGGGGGAGGCTCCCCCCTCGAAGGCGAGACCGTCGGCAGAACCGCCGGGTCAAACCCGGCTGAGCTACCCGGCTTACAAGTCTCGAAGTCGGGTTGAGCAGTCACATTCACTCCCATCGACTTTTGGGCAACTTCCCACCGTTGCAAATGCATGAAAATCGGCCTGTACACGGGGGAGGCACCCGCCTCGAAGTCGAGACCGTCGGCAGAACCGCCGGGTCCAACCCGGCTGAGCTACCCGGCTTACAAGTCTCAAAGCCGGGTTGGGCAGTCACGTTCACCCCCATTCCCTTTTGGATCACTTCCCACGGTTCGAAATGCACGAAAACCGGCCTGTACACGGGGGAGGGTCCGCCCTCGAAGGCGAGACCGTCGGCAGAACCGCCGGGTCAAACCTGGCTGAGCTACCCGGCTTACAAGTCTCAAAGTCGGGTTGAGCAGTCACGTTCACTCCCATCGACTTTTAGACCACTTCCCACGGTTCGAAATGCACGAAAATCGGCCTGTACACGGGGGAGGCACCCGCCTCGAAGACGAGACCGTCGGCAGAACCGCCGGGTCAAACCCGGCCGAGCTACCCGGCTTAAAAGTCTCAAAGTCGGTATGAGCAGTCACATTCACCCCCATTCCCTTTTGGACCACTTCCCACGGTTGGAAATGCATGAAAATCGGCCTGGACACGGGGGAGGCTCCCCCCTCGATGACGAGACCGTCGGCAGAACCGCCGGAACAAACCCGGCTGAGCTACCCGGCTTACAAGTCTCAAAGTCGGTATGAGCAGACACGTCCACCCCCATTCCCTTTTGGACCACTTCCCACCGTTGGAAATGCACGAAAATCGGCCTGTACACGGGGGAGGCACCGGCCTCGAAGACGAGACCGTCGGCAGAACCGCCGGGTCAAACCCGGCTGAGCTACCCGGCTTACAAGTCTCAAAGTCGGGTTGAGCAGTCACATTCACTCCCATCGACTTTTGGGCAACTTCCCACGGTTCGAAATGCACAAGATTCGGCCTGAACACGGGGGACGCTCCCCCCTCGAAGGCGAGACCGTCGGCAGACCCGCCGGGTCAAACCCGGCTGAGCTACCCGGCTCGGAAGCGCCAAAGTCGGTATGAGCAGTCACGTTCACTCCCATCCCCTTTTGGACCGCTTCCCACGGTACGAAATGCATGAAAATCGGCCTGTACACGGGGGAGGCACCCGCCTCGAAGACGAGACCGTCGGCAGAACCGCCGGGTCAAACCCGGCTGAGCTACCCGGCTTACAAGTCTCAAAGTCGGGTTGAGCAGTCACATTCACTCCCATCGACTTTTGGGCAACTTCCCACGGTTCGAAATGCACAAAATTCGGCCTGAACACGGGGGACGCTCCCCCCTCGAAGGCGAGACCGTCGGCAGAACCGCCGGGTCAAACCCGGCTGAGCTACCCGGCTTAAAAGTCTCAAAGTCGGTATGAGCAGTCACATTCACCCCCATTCCCTTTTGGACCACTTCCCACGGTTGGAAATGCATGAAAATCGGCCTGGACACGGGGGAGGCTCCCCCCTCGATGACGAGACCGTCGGCAGAACCGCCGGAACAAACCCGGCTGAGCTACCCGGCTTACAAGTCTCAAAGTCGGTATGAGCAGACACGTCCACCCCCATTCCCTTTTGGACCACTTCCCACCGTTGGAAATGCACGAAAATCGGCCTGTACACGGGGGAGGCACCGGCCTCGAAGACGAGACCGTCGGCAGAACCGCCGGATCAAACCCGGCCGAGCTACCCGGGTTAGAAGCCTCAGAGTCGGGTTGAGCAGTCACGTCCACCCCCATTCCCTTTTGGACCACTTCCCACGGTTCGAAATGCACGAAAATCGGCCTGTACACGGGGGAGGGAGCCGCCTCGAAGACGAGACCGTCGGCAGAACCGCCGGTTCAAACCCGGCTGAGCTACCAGGCTCGGAAGCGCCAAAGTCGGGTTGAGCAGTCACATTCACTCCCATCCCCTTTTGGGCAACTTCCCACCGTTGCAAATGCATGAAAATCGGCCTGTACACGGGGGAGGGAGCCGCCTCGAAGACGAGACCGTCGGCAGAACCGCCGGATCAAACCCGGCTGAGCTACCAGGCTCGGAAGCGCCAAAGTCGGTATGAGCAGTCACATTCACTCCCATCCCCTTTTGGGCCACTTCCCACGGTTCGAAATGCACGAAAATCGGACTGAACACGGGGGAGGCTCCCCCCTCCAAAACGAGACCATCGGCAGAATCGACGGGTCAAACCCGGCCGAGCTACCCGGGTTAGAAGCCTCAAAGTCGGGTTGAGCAGTCACGTCCACCCCCATCCCCTTTTGGACCACTTCCCACGGTTCGAAATGCACGAAAATCGGCCTGTACACGGGGGAGGCACCCGCCTCGAAGACGAGACCGTCGGCAGACCCGCCGGATCAAACCCGGCCGAGCTACACGGCTTACAAGTCTCAATGTCGGTATGAGCAGTCACGTCCACCCCTATTCCCTTTTGGACCACTTCCCACGGTACGAAATGCATGAAAATCGGCCTGTACACGGGGGAGGCACCCGCCTCGAAGACGAGACCGTCGGCAGAACCGCCGGGTCAAACCCGGCTGAGCTACCCGGCTCGGAAGCGCCAAAGTCGGGTTGAGCAGTCACATTCACTCCCATCGACTTTTGGGCAACTTCCCACGGTTCGAAATGCACAAAATTCGGCCTGAACACGGGGGACGCTCCCCCCTCGAAGGCGAGACCGTCGGCAGAACCGCCGGGTCAAACCCGGCTGAGCTACCCGGGTCGGAAGCGCCAAGGTCGGTATGAGCAGTCACATTCACTCCCATCCCCTTTTGGACCGCTTCCCACGGTTTGAAATGCACGAAAATCGGCCTGTACACGGGGGAGGCTCCGCCCTCGAAGGCGAGACCGACGGCAGAACCGCCGGGTCAAACCCGGCCGGGCTACCCGGGTTAGAAGCCTCAGAGTCGGGTTGAGCAGTCACATTCACCCCCATCCCCTTTTGAACCTCTTCCCACCGTTGGAAATGCACGAAAATCGGCCTGTACACGGGGGAGGCGCCCCTCTCGAAGGCGAGACCGACGGCAGAACCGCCGGGTCAAACCCGGCCGAGCTACCCGGGTTAGAAGCCTCAGAGTCGGGTTGAGCAGTCACATTCACCCCCATCCCCTTATGAACCTCTTCCCACCGTTGGAAATGCACGAAAATCGGCCTGTACACGGGGGAGGCCCCCCTCTCGAAGACGAGACCGTCGGCAGACCCGCCGGATCAAACCCGGCCGAGCTACACGGCTTACAAGTCTCGATGTCGGTATGAGCAGTCACGTCCACCCCCATTCCCTTTTGGACCACTTCCCACGGTACGAAATGCATGAAAATCGGCCTGTACACGGGGGAGGCACCCGCCTCGAAGACGAGACCGTCGGCAGAACCGCCGGGTCAAACCCGGCTGAGCTACCCGGCTCGGAAGCGCCAAAGTCGGGTTGAGCAGTCACATTCACTCCCATCCCCTTTTGGGCCACTTCCCACGGTTCGAAATGCATGAAAATCGGCCTGTACACGGGGGACGCTCCCCCCTCGAAGGCGAGGCCGTCGGCAGAACCGCCGGGTCAAACCCGGCTGAGCTACCCGGGTTAGATGCCTCAAAGTCGGGTTGAGCAGTCACATTCACCCCCATCCCCTTTCGGCCCCCTTCCCACGGTTGGAAATGCATGAAAATCGGCCTGTACACGGTGGGCGCTCCCCCCTCGAAGGTGAGACCTTCGGCAGAACCGCCGGGTCAAATCCTGCCGAGCTACCCGCGTTAGAGGTCTCAATGTCGGCTTCAGCAGTCACATTCAATCCCATTCCCGTTTGGACCTCTTCCCGCCGATGGAAATGCACAAAATTCGGCCTGAACACGCGGGACGCTCCCCCCTCGAAGGCGAGACCGTCGCCAGAACCGCCGGGTCAAATCCGGCCGAGCTACCCGCGTTAGAGGTCTCAATGTCGGCTTCAGCAGTCACATTCAATCCCATTCCCTTTTGGAACACTTCCCGCCGTTAACAATGCACGATATTCGGCCTGAACACGCGGGACGCTCCCCCCTCGAAGGTGAGACCTTCGGCAGAACCGCCGGGTCAAATCCTGCCGAGCTACCCGCGTTAGAGGTCTCAATGTCGGCTTCAGCAGTCACATTCAATCCCATTCCCGTTTGGACCTCTTCCCGCCGATGGAAATGCACAAAATTCGGCCTGAACACGCGGGGCGCTCCCCCCTCGAAGGCGAGACCGTCGCCAGAACCGCCGGGTCAAATCCGGCTGAGCTACCCGCGTTACAGGTCTCAAAGTCGGCTTCAGCAGTCACATTCAATCCCATTCCCTTTTGGAACACTTCCCGCCGTTAACAATGCACGATATTCGGACTGAACACGGGGGCCGGTCCGCCCTCGAAGTCAACACCGTCCGCAGAACCGCCGGGGCAAATCCGGCTGAGCTACCCCGCCCCCGAACACTCAAAGTCCCTCTGAAGCCTTGCATTCGCCTCCTTGGAAAATTGACGTCAAACATTACCAAAATCGGGGGCACGAGCACTAAAGCTAAGTCTCACCCTTTCCCTATCCCTAACCAGGAACCGAACGCCCACCCTCAGCCTCACACCAACGCCGGTGCCACTCCAGACAGACACACCCTTCAAAACCACACCCATCCGGCCATGCAACTCAAAAAGGGTCCAAATTCAGAAACACCCCCTTCAAAAGGCACTCCATCCTCGGCCACACCACCGGGACATGCTCCCCTCGGCGATAATTAAGCCCCCACCACTATTTGAAGCCAACCGCAGCCGCAACTCGAACGGAGAAATCAGTAACCAATTCAAAAATGCGCTTGGTTACTGATTTCTACTGAGACGAAAAAATTCTAAGTGTCGGTGGTTACTGATTTATACCAACCCGAAAATATTCTAAGTGTCGGTGGTTACTGATTTATACCAACCCGAAAAAATTCTAAGTGTCAGTGGTTACTGATTTATACCAACTCGAAAAAATTCTAAGTGTCAGTGGTTACTGATTTATACCAACTCGAAAATATTCTAAGTGTCGGTGGTTACTGATTTATACCAACCCGAAAATATTCTAAGTGTCAGTGGTTACTGATTTATACCAAGTCGAAAATATTCTAAGTGTCAGTGGTTACTGATTTATACCAACTCGAAAAAATTCTAAGTGTCAGTGGTTACTGATTTATACCAACTCGAAAATATTCTAAGTGTCGGTGGTTACTGATTTATACCAACCCGAAAATATTCTAAGTGTCAGTGGTTACTGATTTATACCAACTCGAAAAAATTCTAAGTGTCAGTGGTTACTGATTTATACCAACTCGAAAATATTCTAAGTGTCGGTGGTTACTGATTTATACCAACCCGAAAATATTCTAAGTGTCAGTGGTTACTGATTTGTACCG
>NW_027310726.1:5000-7500 GCF_047496795.1 Chiloscyllium punctatum
TATTGCCAGACCTCCATCCTTGTTCTTTGAGTACAGTAAACCGTCAGCGACGTGTTGTGGCAAGTGTAGGAATTCTTTTACCGCATTCCGAATGATCTGATCCAGCTTCACCAAGGTGTTCTGAGACGCCTCTGTCAGTATCAGGTGGAAGTACAATCTTGGGATGACATGCACTCTGAGAAGCTCCAGTCTCTGAGTTGGTTTGAGAGGCGCTGATCTTAAGCCTTCAACCCAGGTTTTGAGCTTGTCCTCCCATTCACTCTCTTTAACGCCAGCCCATGGGTCTATCCGGGCTCCCAGGTATTTCTCTGTGTCGCCTGGTGGGATGTATGTGATGGTTTCTTTTCTTATCCTCCATTTTGCCTCATGATTGTACATGAAGGTCTTCCTTTTGCATGTGAAGTGGAAGCCTTTGGTTTTCTTGATATTAATATCTAGGCCTGTCTTATCGCAATAAGACTGGAGGATCTTCAAGTTCTCTTGCATCCCAGCGTGAGAGTTGCTCAGTAGTGCGATATCATCAGCAAAAGCCAATGCTGTACATTTCACCGTTTTGTCTCCAAACGGCATGGTTATTCCCTGGCCTGCCTGCTCCAGGGTACTGATCAGAGGGTCGATTGCGATATTGAATAGCAATGGTGAAAGCGGATCGCCTTGCTTCACGCCTCTCTCGATCTTGATCTGTTCCGTGGGCTTGCCTTTGCCCTCAATCACCGTAGTGTTATTGGTGTAGAGGTCGCGGATCAGATCCACGAAGGCCGTAGGTGTTTTCATCCTCTTTAGCGAGCCAATGAGCAGTTTGTGGCCGACTGAATCGAAAGCTTTGGCCAGATCGACAAAGACAACGGCTAGCTCCTTTCTGTTCTTTTTTGATCCTTTGATGACATTCTGGAGGATAGCAATATTCTCGTTACAGCCCGGCGTGGCTGCCAGGAACCCTTTCTGTCTCGGGTTGATGTTAACCGCCTTGCTTAACCTCTTTGCCATAATTTTAGTGAACAGTCGGAGAAGCATTGGCCCGATTGTGATGGGGCGCCAGTTGTCTAGGTTCTTTAGTCGATCCTTGTCCTCACATTTAGGAATGAGCACTGTCCGGCTCTTTTTCATACTCTCTGGGATAGATCTTGTTTTTAACCACAGGGTGAAGAGGCGAGGTATACGGGAGGCGTCGGTCTCCTGGATGGCTTCTAGGTCTTTCAGCTTTTTGCCATCTGGCCCTGGTGCACTGTGTCTGTCAATTCCTTTCAGGGCTTCTTCTACCTCCTCTTCCCCAATTGGTCCCAGGAGTAGGTTGTCATCAACACGGCCAGCATAACCAGCAAAGTTCCTTATGTCCGCTTTGTTGTTCGCCTTGGACAATTTCTCACGGAATTTGGTTTCCAGTTCCTCTCGTGAGATGGGGCATTGGGATGTATCTGGTGCACCCATTAACTTTCTGGCTAGCTGGCGCCTGTTGTTTCTGTATAGTTCTTGGGCATCTTTATATGCCGCTTTCTTGGTGGCATAACGTTTCTTCGCCCCGTTGTTGTTACCCTTCTTTTCGGCCTTTCGATTGTTCTCTCTTTGCCGTCTGCGGGGGTTTTTCTCGTTATGACCACCGTATATTTCGTCTGTAATACAGTCTACCAAACCCCGAGCTTGAGCCATACAGAGTGGATCATTGGCTTTCTGCAATAGTTCTTCGGCCTTTTTGATGTGTTCATCAACTTCCCTGTGTTTAGGGAGTTTGGCCGGGATTTTGTATGGGACTTGTTGTTCATCTTGTGCAGTCGAGCCATTATCCTCCTCTGGTCTGGTCTCGTGCTCCTCTCTTTCCGATGTTATCGGGGTTGTCGGGGCTGCTACCTGTGTAAGCCGTTTCTTCTGAAGCAATCTCCGTTTGTCTGAGATCTGCTTTGCGGTCTTAGTTGTTATGACCTTAGCAATCTCGACATTGATGAATCTTGCTCCAGCGAGGCTTATTTCAAGTTGCTCCAAGAGGCTTTCTTCCTCTTCGGACCATGCTCCTTTCCTTCTCTTTGCTGTAGGCTTGTCGGCCTCTATGCGCTTGTTGTTCCTCAAGACCGGGTGCATATGCCTTTCATGTTGCCCAAGGCCGCTTTTCGTTGTGAAGTTGGCCTCACATGCTTCACATTGAAATTCTCCCCTCGCCGTCTGCAAAGGACCTTTGCATTTGGGGTAGTGGCAGGCAATCGAGTGGAATTCTCCCGTCTTCTGGCATCTTGAACATTTTGTTCTGAAGGTCTTGGTTTGATGCGAGCGCCTCAGATGTTTAGCAAAGAGACCGACGTTTGGAAAGAGCGTGTTACAGGGTTTGCACAGCAGCCCATCGACCGGGTAGTGTATTACGACCTCTTTGATTGTCGTTCTATCGTGTGGTGGAGGCACAACGATAGTCTCGGTATTGGTTGTCGTTCTATCGTCCGATGGTTTAGCGACGATAGTCTCGGTATTCTTATCCAGGACGTTGTTATTGTCCTTTTCCCCAGGCATATTAATG
>NW_027310726.1:20000-30000 GCF_047496795.1 Chiloscyllium punctatum
GGGCGGCAGAGCCATCGCACTTGGCCGGGTGGCAGAGGAGGACCAGACTATTCACAGATAGCGGCCCAACGACTCCCAGAGCCGGTCGTGCGGCGCGCGAGGTCTGCTCTCATCACAAGAGGCTTTAGGGAGTGCTCAGGCAAGGGTCAGCCCGCAGCCTTCCTGGCAACACCCAGGGGAACCAGGCCACTCGCGTCTCTCGCCTTCATTTTCGACACGAGCGCCTGCGGAGGGCCACCACCCCCTCCGATTGTCAAGAGACCTCCGCACCGGCCTCTGACTTACTCTCAGAATGGACGGAAAGAGCCGGGTAAGCCTTTGAAAAGATTCGACCACGTGCCGAAAACTTTAGACTTCCGTGAGCTCTCCGGCTTGCACCGAGACCCGAAGTCGACGTGCTTAGCACCACGGGACCCCTTTCGCCTGCAGGTCCCGAGCCGCCTTTTATTTTTGTTACGAGTATCGTGTTCCCCAAACCTGGGTGACGAGCACCGCAGGGCGGCAGAGCCATCGCGCTTGTCCGGGTGGCAGAGGAGGACCAGACTATTCACAAATAGCGGCCCAACGACTCCCAGAGCCGGTCGTGCGGCAGGCGAGGTCTGCTCTCATCACAAGAGGCTTTAGGGAGTGCTCAGGCAACGGTCAGCCCGCAGCCTTCTTGGCAACACCCAAGGGAACCAGGCCACTCGCGTCTCTCGCCTTCATTTTGGACACGAGCGCCTGTGGAGGGACGGCCGGAGTCAACGTGGGGTTTGCCCGCCCTCCAATAGTGTCAAAAGACCGCCGCACAAGTCTCTGACTGACTCTTAGAACAGACAGAAAGAGTTTGTCAAATCTGTCAAAAAATTGACAAAGTGTCAAAAATTCGACTTCCAAGAGCTCTCCGGCATGCACTCATACCTGTCATTAAAGTGCTATGCCCGTGGAACCGTTTTTCGGATGCCTTTCAGAACGGTCCCGCGCCGCCATTTTGTTCTAAAAATCGTGTTCCCATATATCTCCGGGTACCCCGCCAACCTCACTGCGGAAAAACTACAAGTGGCACTGAATGGGTCTGAATTCCAAATTTGACTGCATCGGTCTGGAACTCGGTCCGGTCAAAACCGTTTGGATTTTTCTCGGTCCGGACTTCCGCGACAGACAAAGTTAAAGTTTTCGGGCTGCAGGCACAAAACGACAGCTGGCCATTTGCCGGGCTCAATTCACCCAATTCCTCCGGCACTTCGGAGCACATGTTCGGTGTAAGTTTGCGAATCTTTCCCGATGCTGCAGCATTTTCCTCCGCTGACACTTAGAATATTTTTCACACTTTGCTGAAAATTTTTCTAAGTGTTTTTTTCCAAGTTTTCCTGGTTACTGATTTCTTCTTTTTAAACATTTTTCTAAGTTTTTCTGGTTACTGATTTCTTCTTTTTAAACATTTTTCGCAGTTTGTCTGGTTACTGATTTCTTCTTTTTAAACATTTTTCGCCGTTTTTCTGGTTACTGATTTCTTCTTTTTAAACATTTTTCGCCGTTTTTCTGGTTACTGATTTCTTCTTTTTAAACATTTTTCTAAGTTTTTCTGGTTACTCATTTCTTCTTTTTAAACATTTTTCTAAGTTTTTCTGGTTACTGATTTCTTCTTTTTAAACGTTTTTCTGGTTACTCATTTCTTCTTTTTAAACATTTTTCTAAGTTTTTCTGGTTACTCACTTCTTCTTTTTAAACATTTTTCGCCGTTTTTCTGGTTACTGATTTCTTCTTTTTAAACATTTTTCTAAGTTTTTCTGGTTACTCATTTCTTCTTTTTAAACATTTTTCTAAGTTTTTCTGGTTACTCATTTCTTCTTTTTAAACATTTTTCTAAGTTTTTCTGGTTACTGATTTCTTCTTTTTAAACATTTTTCTAAGTTTTTCTGGTTACTGATTTCTTCTTTTTAAACATTTTTCTAAGTTTTCCTGGTTACTCATTTCTTCTTTTTAAACATTTTTCTAAGTTTTCCTGGTTACTCATTTCTTCTTTTTAAACATTTTTCTAAGTTTTCCTGGTTACTGATTTCTTCTTTTTAAACATTTTTCGCAGTTTTTCTGGTTACTGATTTCTTCTTTTTAAACATTTTTTCGCAGTTTGTCTGGTTACTGATTTCTTCTTTTTAAACATTTTTCGCCGTTTTTCTGGTTACTGATTTCTTCTTTTTAAACATTTTTCGCCGTTTTTCTGGTTACTGATTTCTTCTTTTTAAGCATTTTTCTAAGTTTTTCTGGTTACTCATTTCTTCTTTTTAAACATTTTTCTAAGTTTTTCTGGTTACTGATTTCTTCTTTTTAAACATTTTTCTAAGTTTTTCTGGTTACTCATTTCTTCTTTTTAAACATTTTTCTAAGTTTTTCTGGTTACTCACTTCTTCTTTTTAAACATTTTTCTAAGTTTTTCTGGTTACTGATTTCTTCTTTTTAAACATTTTTCGCCGTTTTTCTGGTTACTGATTTCTTCTTTTTAAACATTTTTCTAAGTTTTTCTGGTTACTCATTTCTTCTTTTTAAACATTTTTCTAAGTTTTTCTGGTTACTGATTTCTTCTTTTTAAACATTTTTCTAAGTTTTCCTGGTTACTGATTTCTTCTTTTTAAACATTTTTCGCAGTTTTTCTGGTTACTGATTTCTTCTTTTTAAACATTTTTCTAAGTTTTCCTGGTTACTGATTTCTTCTTTTTAAACATTTTTCGCAGTTTTTCTGGTTACTGATTTCTTCTTTTTAAACATTTTTCTAAGTTTTTCTGGTTACTGATTTCTTCTTTTTAAACATTTTTCTAAGTTTTTCTGGTTACTCACTTCTTCTTTTTAAACATTTTTCTAAGTTTTCCTGGTTACTGATTTCTTCTTTTTAAACATTTTTCGCAGTTTGTCTGGTTACTGATTTCTTCTTTTTAAACATTTTTCGCAGTTTTTCTGGTTACTGATTTCTTCTTTTTAAACATTTTTCTAAGTTTTTCTGGTTACTCACTTCTTCTTTTATAACATTTTTCTAAGTTTTCCTGGTTACTGATTTCTTCTTTTTAAACATTTTTCTAAGTTTTCCTGGTTACTGATTTCTTCTTTTTAAACATTTTTCTAAGTTTTCCTGGTTACTGATTTCTTCTTTTTAAACATTTTTCTAAGTTTTTCTGGTTACTCATTTCTTCTTTTTAAACATTTTTCGCAGTTTTTCTGGTTACTGATTTCTTCTTTTTAAACATTTTCCTAAGTTTTCCTGGTTACTGATTTCTTCTTTTTAAACATTTTTCTAAGTTTTCCTGGTTACTCATTTCTTCTTTTTGATCATTTTTCTAAGTTTTCCTGGTTACTGATTTCTTCGTTTTGAACATTTTTCTAAGTTTTCCTGGTTACTCACTTCTTCTTTTCAAACATTTTTCTTCGTTTTTCTGTTTACTCATTTAGCACTTTCAGGCACTTTCCCATCATTTCCTCGTTCCCGATTTCACCCTTTAAAACGCTTTCGGGCATTTCCCTAAGTTTTGCGGTTCACTCGTTTGGGACTCACTGACACCTTCTCTAGCTTCCCTGCTCACTTTTTTCGTACTGTTGAGAAAATTCGAACCCTTTCCTTAACTATGCCGGTTACTGACTTCACCGCTTCAGACCCTTGTCCCCGTAATGAAAGATACCATTTCCCACCGTGGGAAATGCACGAAAATCGGACTGAACACGGGGGAGGCTCCCCCCTCGAAGGCGAGACCGTCGGCAGAACCGCCGGGTCAAACCCGGCCGAGCTACCCGGCTTACAAGTCTCAAAGTCGGTATGAGCAGTCACGTCCACCCCCATTCCCTTTTGGACCACTTCCCACGGTTCCAAATGCATGAAAATCGGCCTGTACACGGGGGAGGCACCCGCCTCGAAGACGAGACCGTCGGCAGAACCGCCGGGTCAAACCCGGCTGAGCTACCCGGCTCGGAAGCGCCAAAGTCGGGTTGAGCAGTCACATTCACTCCCATCGACGTTTGGACCACTTCCCACGGTTCGAAATGCACGGAAATCGGCCTGTACACGGGGGAGGCACCCGCCTCGAAGAGGAGACTGTCGGCAGAACCGCCGGGTCAAACCCGGCTGTGCTAACCGGCTCGGAAGCGCCAAAGTCGGGTTGAGCAGTCACATTCACTCCCATCCCCTTTTGGGCAACTTCCCACGGTTGGAAATGCATGGAAATCGGACTGAACACGGGGGAGGCTCCCCCCTCGAAGGCGAGACCGTCGGCAGAACCGCAGGATCAAACCCGGCTGAGCTACCCGGCTTACAAGTCTCAAAGTCGGTATGAGCAGACACGTCCACCCCCATTCCCTTTTGGACCACTTCCCACGGTTCGAAATGCATGAAAATCGGCCTGTATACGGGGGAGGCACCCGCCTCGAAGACGAGACCGTCGGCAGACCCGCCGGGTCAAACCCGGCTGAGCTACCCGGCTCGGAAGCGCCAAAGTCGGGTTGAGCAGTCACATTCACTCCCATCCCCTTTTGGACCACTTCCCACGGTTCGAAATGCACGAAAATCGGCCTGTACACGGGGGAGGCACCCGCCTCGAAGACGAGACCGTCGGCAGAACCGCCGGAACAAACCCGGCTGAGCTACCCGGCTTACAAGTCTCAAAGTCGGTATGAGCAGACACGTCCACCCCCATTCCCTTTTGGACCACTTCCCACGGTTCGAAATGCATGAAAATCGGCCTGTATACGGGGGAGGCACCCGCCTCGAAGACGAGACCGTCGGCAGACCCGCCGGGTCAAACCCGGCTGAGCTACCCGGCTCGGAAGCGCCAAAGTCGGGTTGAGCAGTCACATTCACTCCCATCCCCTTTTGAACCTCTTCCCACCGTTGGAAATGCACGAAAATCGGCCTGTACACGGGGGAGGCTCCCCCCTCGAAGGCGAGACCGTCGGCAGAACCGCCGGGTCAAACCCGGCTGAGCTACCCGGCTTACAAGTCTCGAAGTCGGGTTGAGCAGTCACATTCACTCCCATCGACTTTTGGGCAACTTCCCACCGTTGCAAATGCATGAAAATCGGCCTGTACACGGGGGAGGCACCCGCCTCGAAGTCGAGACCGTCGGCAGAACCGCCGGGTCCAACCCGGCTGAGCTACCCGGCTTACAAGTCTCAAAGCCGGGTTGGGCAGTCACGTTCACCCCCATTCCCTTTTGGATCACTTCCCACGGTTCGAAATGCACGAAAACCGGCCTGTACACGGGGGAGGGTCCGCCCTCGAAGGCGAGACCGTCGGCAGAACCGCCGGGTCAAACCTGGCTGAGCTACCCGGCTTACAAGTCTCAAAGTCGGGTTGAGCAGTCACGTTCACTCCCATCGACTTTTAGACCACTTCCCACGGTTCGAAATGCACGAAAATCGGCCTGTACACGGGGGAGGCACCCGCCTCGAAGACGAGACCGTCGGCAGAACCGCCGGGTCAAACCCGGCCGAGCTACCCGGGTTAGAAGCCTCAGAGTCGGGTTGAGCAGTCACGTTCACTCCCATCGACTTTTAGACCACTTCCCACGGTTGGAAATGCACGAAAATCGGCCTGTACACGGGGGTGGCATCCGCCTCGAAGACGAGACCGTCGGCAGAACCGCCGGGTCAAACCCGGCTGAGCTACCCGGCTTACAAGTCTCAAAGTCGGGTTGAGCAGTCACATTCACTCCCATCGACTTTTGGGCAACTTCCCACGGTTCGAAATGCACAAGATTCGGCCTGAACACGGGGGACGCTCCCCCCTCGAAGGCGAGACCGTCGGCAGACCCGCCGGGTCAAACCCGGCTGAGCTACCCGGCTCGGAAGCGCCAAAGTCGGTATGAGCAGTCACGTTCACTCCCATCCCCTTTTGGACCGCTTCCCACGGTACGAAATGCATGAAAATCGGCCTGTACACGGGGGAGGCACCCGCCTCGAAGACGAGACCGTCGGCAGAACCGCCGGGTCAAACCCGGCTGAGCTACCCGGCTTACAAGTCTCAAAGTCGGGTTGAGCAGTCACATTCACTCCCATCGACTTTTGGGCAACTTCCCACGGTTCGAAATGCACAAAATTCGGCCTGAACACGGGGGACGCTCCCCCCTCGAAGGCGAGACCGTCGGCAGAACCGCCGGGTCAAACCCGGCTGAGCTACCCGGCTTAAAAGTCTCAAAGTCGGTATGAGCAGTCACATTCACCCCCATTCCCTTTTGGACCACTTCCCACGGTTGGAAATGCATGAAAATCGGCCTGGACACGGGGGAGGCTCCCCCCTCGATGACGAGACCGTCGGCAGAACCGCCGGAACAAACCCGGCTGAGCTACCCGGCTTACAAGTCTCAAAGTCGGTATGAGCAGACACGTCCACCCCCATTCCCTTTTGGACCACTTCCCACCGTTGGAAATGCACGAAAATCGGCCTGTACACGGGGGAGGCACCGGCCTCGAAGACGAGACCGTCGGCAGAACCGCCGGATCAAACCCGGCCGAGCTACCCGGGTTAGAAGCCTCAGAGTCGGGTTGAGCAGTCACATTCACTCCCATCCCCTTTTGAACCTCTTCCCACCGTTGGAAATGCACGAAAATCGGCCTGTACACGGGGGAGGCTCCCCCCTCGAAGGCGAGACCGTCGGCAGAACCGCCGGGTCAAACCCGGCTGAGCTACCCGGCTTAAAAGTCTCAAAGTCGGGTTGAGCAGTCACATTCACTCCCATCGACTTTTGGGCAACTTCCCACCGTTGCAAATGCATGAAAATCGGCCTGTACACGGGGGAGGCTCCGCCCTCGAAGGCGAGACCGACGGCAGAACCGCCGGGTCAAACCCGGCCGGGCTACCCGGGTTAGAAGCCTCAGAGTCGGGTTGAGCAGTCGCATTCACCCCCATCCCCTTTTGAACCTCTTCCCACCGTTGGAAATGCACGAAAATCGGCCTGTACACGGGGGAGGCACCGGCCTCGAAGACGAGACCGTCGGCAGAACCGCCGGATCAAACCCGGCCGAGCTACCCGGGTTAGAAGCCTCAGAGTCGGGTTGAGCAGTCACATTCACTCCCATCCCCTTTTGAACCTCTTCCCACCGTTGGAAATGCACGGAAATCGGCCTGTACACGGGGGAGGCTCCCCCCTCGAAGGCGAGACCGTCGGCAGAACCGCCGGGTCAAACCCGGCTGAGCTACCCGGCTTACAAGTCTCAAAGTCGGTATGAGCAGACACGTCCACCCCCATTCCCTTTTGGACCACTTCCCACCGTTGGAAATGCACGAAAATCGGCCTGTACACGGGGGAGGCACCGGCCTCGAAGACGAGACCGTCGGCAGAACCGCCGGATCAAACCCGGCCGAGCTACCCGGGTTAGAAGCCTCAGAGTCGTGTTGAGCAGTCACATTCACTCCCATCCCCTTTTGAACCTCTTCCCACCGTTGGAAATGCACGAAAATCGGCCTGTACACGGGGGAGGCTCCCCCCTCGAAGGCGAGACCGTCGGCAGAACCGCCGGGTCAAACCCGGCTGAGCTACCCGGCTTAAAAGTCTCAAAGTCGGGTTGAGCAGTCACATTCACTCCCATCGACTTTTGGGCAACTTCCCACCGTTGCAAATGCATGAAAATCGGCCTGTACACGGGGGAGGCTCCGCCCTCGAAGGCGAGACCGACGGCAGAACCGCCGGGTCAAACCCGGCCGGGCTACCCGGCTCGGAAGCGCCAAAGTCGGGTTGAGCAGTCACATTCACCCCCATCCCCTTTTGGGCCACTTCCCACGGTTCGAAATGCATGAAAATCGGCCTGTACACGGGGGACGCTCCCCCCTCGAAGGCGAGGCAGTCGGCAGAACCGCCGGGTCAAACCCGGCTGAGCTACCCGGGTTAGATGCCTCAAAGTCGGGTTGAGCAGTCACATTCACCCCCATCCCCTTTCGGCCCCCTTCCCACGGTTGGAAATGCATGAAAATCGGCCTGTACACGGTGGGCGCTCCCCCCTCGAAGGTGAGACCTTCGGCAGAACCGCCGGGTCAAATCCTGCCGAGCTACCCGCGTTAGAGGTCTCAATGTCGGCTTCAGCAGTCACATTCAATCCCATTCCCGTTTGGACCTCTTCCCGCCGATGGAAATGCACAAAATTCGGCCTGAACACGCGGGGCGCTCCCCCCTCGAAGGCGAGACCGTCGCCAGAACCGCCGGGTCAAATCCGGCTGAGCTACCCGCGTTACAGGTCTCAAAGTCGGGTTGAGCAGTCACGTTCACCCCCATCCCCTTTCGGACCCCTTCCCACGGTTGGAAATGCATGAAAATCGGCCTGTACACGGTGGGCGCTCCCCCCTCGAAGGTGAGACCTTCGGCAGAACCGCCGGGTCAAATCCGGCCGAGCTACCCGCGTTAGAGGTCTCAATGTCGGCTTCAGCAGTCACATTCAATCCCATTCCCGTTTGGACCTCTTCCCGCCGATGGAAATGCACAAAATTCGGCCTGAACACGCGGGACGCTCCCCCCTCGAAGGTGAGACCTTCGGCAGAACCGCCGGGTCAAATCCGGCCGAGCTACCCGCGTTAGAGGTCTCAATGTCGGCTTCAGCAGTCACATTCAATCCCATTCCCGTTTGGACCTCTTCCCGCCGATGGAAATGCACAAAATTCGGCCTGAACACGCGGGACGCTCCCCCCTCGAAGGCGAGACCGTCGCCAGAACCGCCGGGTCAAATCCGGCTGAGCTACCCGCGTTACAGGTCTCAAAGTCGGGTTGAGCAGTCACGTTCACCCCCATCCCCTTTCGGACCCCTTCCCACGGTTGGAAATGCATGAAAATCGGCCTGTACACGGTGGGCGCTCCCCCCTCGAAGGTGAGACCTTCGGCAGAACCGCCGGGTCAAATCCGGCCGAGCTACCCGCGTTAGAGGTCTCAATGTCGGCTTCAGCAGTCACATTCAATCCCATTCCCGTTTGGACCTCTTCCCGCCGATGGAAATGCACAAAATTCGGCCTGAACACGCGGGACGCTCCCCCCTCGAAGGTGAGACCTTCGGCAGAACCGCCGGGTCAAATCCGGCCGAGCTACCCGCGTTAGAGGTCTCAATGTCGGCTTCAGCAGTCACATTCAATCCCATTCCCGTTTGGACCTCTTCCCGCCGATGGAAATGCACAAAATTCGGCCTGAACACGCGGGACGCTCCCCCCTCGAAGGCGAGACCGTCGCCAGAACCGCCGGGTCAAATCCGGCTGAGCTACCCGCGTTAGAGGTCTCAAAGTCGGGTTGAGCAGTCACGTTCACCCCCATCCCCTTTCGGACCCCTTCCCACGGTTGGAAATGCATGAAAATCGGCCTGTACACGGTGGGCGCTCCCCCCTCGAAGCTGAGACCTTCGGCAGAACCGCCGGGTCAAATCCGGCCGAGCTACCCGCGTTAGAGGTCTCAATGTCGGCTTCAGCAGTCACATTCAATCCCATTCCCGTTTGGACCTCTTCCCGCCGATGGAAATGCACAAAACTCGGCCTGAACACGCGGGACGCTCCCCCCTCGAAGGTGAGACCTTCGGCAGAACCGCCGGGTCAAATCCGGCCGAGCTACCCGCGTTAGAGGTCTCAATGTCGGCTTCAGCAGTCACATTCAATCCCATTCCCGTTTGGACCTCTTCCCGCCGATGGAAATGCACAAAATTCGGCCTGAACACGCGGGACGCTCCCCCCTCGAAGGCGAGACCGTCGCCAGAACCGCCGGGTCAAATCCGGCCGAGCTACCCGCGTTAGAGGTCTCAATGTCGGCTTCAGCAGTCACATTCAATCCCATTCCCTTTTGGAACACTTCCCGCCGTTAACAATGCACGATATTCGGCCTGAACACGCGGGACGCTCCCCCCTCGAAGGTGAGACCTTCGGCAGAACCGCCGGGTCAAATCCGGCCGAGCTACCCGCGTTAGAGGTCTCAATGTCGGCTTCAGCAGTCACATTCAATCCCATTCCCGTTTGGACCTCTTCCCGCCGATGGAAATGCACAAAATTCGGCCTGAACACGCGGGACGCTCCCCCCTCGAA
>NW_027310726.1:37500-40000 GCF_047496795.1 Chiloscyllium punctatum
TGCCGAGGCTCAAGTGGCGAACGGTCGCGCAGGCACGCCACGCACATCGATCGCCAGCCGCGGAACGGCACGGCCTTCAGTGGGGCCGGCGGGCGACGCCGCTCCTGAACCCAGCGGCCCCGAGCCGGACGAGTTGAGGAAGGCACGCCGACGGTGACAGGGTACGGAAGACACAGCGGTGGCCTTCTGGCGACTTGGCCCCCGACAGCCCGACGTTCCGCCGTCCTCCCGATGGCCAGGAGGACCGTGCGGGGGTCGGCCGACGGCGTGGTAGGTGTGCCTGCACGGTGACGGAGCACACACCACGCCCGCCAACCCCTCCGTACCTCCCGAGACCGGTGGCAGGACGGAGCGGAAAACGTGCGGACTGAACGGGAGAGCCAAGAGCCAGCGATCCACGCGCGTGCGACCGTCCAAGTCACAGCGTTCGACGAAAACCTCCTCCCTCGGCCAGGCACTCGGCGCCAGCAGGGGAGACAGGATCAGACGCCCCGCCGGCCACTTAAGGCCGAGGACGAACCACGAGACGGGCGGCTGCAGCAGCGGGCGGCCTGCAGCTCCCAGCACTCTCAATCGATCAACCATCGAGTCGGGTCAGCGTGTCAAACCGGCGAGCTCCACGGTCAGGCCGGCGGCGCACCAGCACCGGACCTCCGCGGCTCCCTTCACTCTTTCCACTGCCAGCCAACCGAGAGACGGACCCAATGCGGACGTGCAGAGCTTAGGCAGACCCCCCACTGGAGGCTCAACACTTCGTGGCAGCTCCGTGTCCCAGAGACCAGGAGGGTTGGCACACACACACAGTGTGAACCACCGACAGCCATTCTGGGACCGGTGACAGCCGTGCTGGCCCCACTGCCACGACACAGACGGACGCCAGGCCGCGCTCCCCGGCGGGGGGATGGCGTCGAGCCTGACGAACGGAATGTGCAGGGTGGGGGGGAAAGGCCAAGCGCTCCGACGCCGGAGGGCTCCGGAGTCTGAACTTAGGGGGACAAAGAGGACGGGTCCTCTGCGACACCCCAGCCGCGCTCTCGCCAGCCAAGGCGAGTGCGATTGATTGCCAAACGACCCTCAGACAGGCGTGGCCCCGGGAAGAACCCGGGGCCGCAAAGTGCGTTCAAAGTGTCGATGATCAATGTGTCCTGCAATTCACATTAATTCTCGCAGCTAGCTGCGTTCGTCATCGACGCACGAGCCGAGTGATCCACCGTCAAGAGTTGTCTGAGTTTGTTTTAGGTCTCTCCCTCGCCAGAGGAAAGCGACCCGGACCGCACATACGCTCCCCACCTTGAGCTACAGCCACCTGCACGCCGGCGTGCGGGCGGAGCAGGGTGGCGTGAAGCGATGGGGAGCACCATCCTGGTGCGGCCCGCAGAAACATACGTCTATTGGGGGGAGGAGGACAGGGCGCCCAAGAGGCGATGCGTGCCCCAACGCACCGCAGCGACGGAGGCAGGATCACCGCCACCATGTCGCCCGCCTAGTATCACGAGGCGTGCAGCAGCTTTGCCCTAGGAAAAGCAGAGGCGGGAACGGGCACCGGCCATCGGTTCGGCAGCGTCACTGACGCGTGCACGTGGCGGCGTGTCGGCGAGCGGACTTCCTGCGAGGAGGCGGGGGCGGCACTCGCCCGAGCAGACGCCCGCCCGGCCCAGCCACCGCCGAGGTGGACTGGGAGTCGCGGCAACGGCTCGTCATACTCGTTCCCACACTCACAGCGCAGCTTGCCCGCAAGCCACCGACCACCGATCGACGCCAGGCGCCCCGACCGAGAGCGGGATCGCTCGTTCGCCCTGCTGGCAGTTCGCTGGGGATCACTACTGCACGGAGCTCGGAGACCGACGGGCGGCAACTCGAGAGTCTTTAAACCACCACCCCCATCCCGCAAGTGCAAAGAGGCTGTATACGCACAGACGGGTGAGGGGAATAGGTACCCCGTCGGGTTTGAAGGGAGCGTGACTAGATAGCAACGATGTAAACCCAGCCGATTTGGGAGCGAAAGACCGGCGCCTGCATCACCGGCTTCGTTTCCCGTGGCTGGAGAGTACACCGAAACCCTCCGTCTGTCGCGAGCTCCCGACGACGCGGTGCCGCCAAGCAGCAGGGCCGGACCTGGTGTGGCTCCCCTCGTCGATCACAGACCGGTCGGCACTACTGACGAGACGGTGGAACGGGCTTCGCCCCTTGTGACGAAGGGTGATGCGAACCCGCCCGCCCGCGTGCGTTCGGGGTGGACTCGGCAAACGGAGATTTGAAATCGGAAAGTGTCCTCCTGCCCCGCGCAGGTAGGCGCCCAACAGTTGTGGGGGGTTTGGCGGTGACCACGGCTGCAGGGCCTGCTACCCCGACGAGCTCTCCTGCTGGCCCCGAAACCACCCTCGCGAGACAAGTTGAAACGGAAACGGGCGTACCCCCAAGCCGACGATCCTTTCTTATTTGTTACTTTTTTTTTCACTTGCTCGAGTTGTGGGGATTTGGCGGTGACCACGGCTGCAGG
>NW_027310726.1:45000-49974 GCF_047496795.1 Chiloscyllium punctatum
CCCCATACCTGCGTGACGAGCACCGCAGGGCGGCAGAGCCATCGCACTTGGCCGGGTGGCAGAGGAGGACCCGACTATTCACAGATAGCGGCCCAACGACTCCCAGAGCCGGTCGTGCGGCGCGCGAGGTCTGCTCTCTTCACAAGAGGCTTTATTAGGGAGTGCTAAGGCAAGGTTCTGTGCCCTCCACCCTCATCGCAACACCCATGGGAGCCTCCGGTCGTCAATAGACCGCCGCACCGGCCTCTGACTGACTCTCAGAATGGACGGAAAGAGCCGGGTAAGCCTTTCAAAAGATTCGACCACGTGCCGAAAACTTTAGACTTCCGTGAGCTCTCCGGCTTGCACCGAGACCCGAAGTCGACGTGCGAAGCACCACGGGACCCCTTTCGCCTGCAGGTCCCGAGCCGCCTTTATTTGCTGTTACGAGCATCGTGTGCCCCATACCTGCGTGACGAGCACCGCAGGGCGGCAGAGCCATCGCACTTGGCCGGGTGGCAGAGGAGGACCCGACTATTCACAGATAGCGGCCCAACGACTCCCAGAGCCGGTCGTGCGGCGCGCGAGGTCTGCTCTCTTCACAAGAGGCTTTATTAGGGAGTGCTAAGGCAAGGTTCTGTGCCCTCCACCCTCATCGCAACACCCATGGGAGCCTCCGGTCGTCAATAGACCGCCGCACCGGCCTCTGACTGACTCTCAGAATGGACGGAAAGAGCCGGGTAAGCCTTTCAAAAGATTCGACCACGTGCCGAAAACTTTAGACTTCCGTGAGCTCTCCGGCTTGCACCGAGACCCGAAGTCGACGTGCGAAGCACCACGGGACCCCTTTCGCCTGCAGGTCCCGAGCCGCCTTTATTTGCTGTTACGAGCATCGTGTGCCCCATACCTGCGTGACGAGCACCGCAGGGCGGCAGAGCCATCGCACTTGGCCGGGTGGCAGAGGAGGACCCGACTATTCACAGATAGCGGCCCAACGACTCCCAGAGCCGGTCGTGCGGCGCGCGAGGTCTGCTCTCTTCACAAGAGGCTTTATTAGGGAGTGCTAAGGCAAGGTTCTGTGCCCTCCACCCTCATCGCAACACCCATGGGAGCCTCCGGTCGTCAATAGACCGCCGCACCGGCCTCTGACTGACTCTCAGAATGGACGGAAAGAGCCGGGTAAGCCTTTCAAAAGATTCGACCACGTGCCGAAAACTTTAGACTTCCGTGAGCTCTCCGGCTTGCACCGAGACCCGAAGTCGACGTGCGAAGCACCACGGGACCCCTTTCGCCTGCAGGTCCCGAGCCGCCTTTATTTGCTGTTACGAGCATCGTGTGCCCCATACCTGCGTGACGAGCACCGCAGGGGGGGGGGGGGGGCGGCAGAGCCATCGCACTTGGCCGGGTGGCAGAGGAGGACCCGACTATTCACAGATAGCGGCCCAACGACTCCCAGAGCCGGTCGTGCGGCGCGCGAGGTCTGCTCTCTTCACAAGAGGCTTTATTAGGGAGTGCTAAGGCAAGGTTCTGTGCCCTCCACCCTCATCGCAACACCCATGGGAGCCTCCGGTCGTCAATAGACCGCCGCACCGGCCTCTGACTGACTCTCAGAATGGACGGAAAGAGCCGGGTAAGCCTTTCAAAAGATTCGACCACGTGCCGAAAACTTTAGACTTCCGTGAGCTCTCCGGCTTGCACCGAGACCCGAAGTCGACGTGCGAAGCACCACGGGACCCCTTTCGCCTGCAGGTCCCGAGCCGCCTTTATTTGCTGTTACGAGCATCGTGTGCCCCATACCTGCGTGACGAGCACCGCAGGGCGGCAGAGCCATCGCACTTGGCCGGGTGGCAGAGGAGGACCCGACTATTCACAGATAGCGGCCCAACGACTCCCAGAGCCGGTCGTGCGGCGCGCGAGGTCTGCTCTCTTCACAAGAGGCTTTATTAGGGAGTGCTAAGGCAAGGTTCTGTGCCCTCCACCCTCATCGCAACACCCATGGGAGCCTCCGGTCGTCAATAGACCGCCGCACCGGCCTCTGACTGACTCTCAGAATGGACGGAAAGAGCCGGGTAAGCCTTTCAAAAGATTCGACCACGTGCCGAAAACTTTAGACTTCCGTGAGCTCTCCGGCTTGCACCGAGACCCGAAGTCGACGTGCTAAGCACCACGGGACCCCTTTCGCCTGCAGGTCCCGAGCCGCCTTTATTTGCTGTTACGAGCATCGTGTGCCCCATACCTGCGTGACGAGCACCGCAGGGCGGCAGAGCCATCGCACTTGGCCGGGTGGCAGAGGAGGACCAGACTATTCACAGATAGCGGCCCAACGACTCCCAGAGCCGGTCGTGCGGCGCGCGAGGTCTGCTCTCATCACAAGAGGCTTTAGGGAGTGCTCAGGCAAGGGTCAGCCCGCAGCCTTCCTGGCAACACCCAGGGGAACCAGGCCACTCGCGTCTCTCGCCTTCATTTTCGACACGAGCGCCTGCGGAGGGCCACCACCCCCTCCGATTGTCAAGAGACCTCCGCACCGGCCTCTGACTTACTCTCAGAATGGACGGAAAGAGCCGGGTAAGCCTTTGAAAAGATTCGACCACGTGCCGAAAACTTTAGACTTCCGTGAGCTCTCCGGCTTGCACCGAGACCCGAAGTCGACGTGCTTAGCACCACGGGACCCCTTTCGCCTGCAGGTCCCGAGCCGCCTTTTATTTTTTGTTACGAGTATCGTGTTCCCCAAACCTGGGTGACGAGCACCGCAGGGCGGCAGAGCCATCGCGCTTGTCCGGGTGGCAGAGGAGGACCAGACTATTCACAAATAGCGGCCCAACGACTCCCAGAGCCGGTCGTGCGGCAGGCGAGGTCTGCTCTCATCACAAGAGGCTTTAGGGAGTGCTCAGGCAACGGTCAGCCCGCAGCCTTCTTGGCAACACCCAAGGGAACCAGGCCACTCGCGTCTCTCGCCTTCATTTTGGACACGAGCGCCTGTGGAGGGACGGCCGGAGTCAACGTGGGGTTTGCCCGCCCTCCAATAGTGTCAAAAGACCGCCGCACAAGTCTCTGACTGACTCTTAGAACAGACAGAAAGAGTTTGTCAAATCTGTCAAAAAATTGACAAAGTGTCAAAAATTCGACTTCCAAGAGCTCTCCGGCATGCACTCATACCTGTCATTAAAGTGCTATGCCCGTGGAACCGTTTTTCGGATGCCTTTCAGAACGGTCCCGCGCCGCCATTTTGTTCTAAAAATCGTGTTCCCATATATCTCCGGGTACCCCGCCAACCTCACTGCGGAAAAACTACAAGTGGCACTGAATGGGTCTGAATTCCAAATTTGACTGCATCGGTCTGGAACTCGGTCCGGTCAAAACCGTTTGGATTTTTCTCGGTCCGGACTTCCGCGACAGACAAAGTTAAAGTTTTCGGGCTGCAGGCACAAAACGACAGCTGGCCATTTGCCGGGCTCAATTCACCCAATTCCTCCGGCACTTCGGAGCACATGTTCGGTGTAAGTTTGCGAATCTTTCCCGATGCTGCAGCATTTTCCTCCGCTGACACTTAGAATATTTTTCACACTTTGCTGAAAATTTTTCTAAGTGTTTTTTTCCAAGTTTTCCTGGTTACTGATTTCTTCTTTTTAAACATTTTTCTAAGTTTTTCTGGTTACTGATTTCTTCTTTTTAAACATTTTTCGCAGTTTGTCTGGTTACTGATTTCTTCTTTTTAAACATTTTTCGCCGTTTTTCTGGTTACTGATTTCTTCTTTTTAAACATTTTTCGCCGTTTTTCTGGTTACTGATTTCTTCTTTTTAAACATTTTTCTAAGTTTTTCTGGTTACTCATTTCTTCTTTTTAAACATTTTTCTAAGTTTTTCTGGTTACTGATTTCTTCTTTTTAAACGTTTTTCTGGTTACTCATTTCTTCTTTTTAAACATTTTTCTAAGTTTTTCTGGTTACTCACTTCTTCTTTTTAAACATTTTTCGCCGTTTTTCTGGTTACTGATTTCTTCTTTTTAAACATTTTTCTAAGTTTTTCTGGTTACTCATTTCTTCTTTTTAAACATTTTTCTAAGTTTTTCTGGTTACTCATTTCTTCTTTTTAAACATTTTTCTAAGTTTTTCTGGTTACTGATTTCTTCTTTTTAAACATTTTTCTAAGTTTTTCTGGTTACTGATTTCTTCTTTTTAAACATTTTTCTAAGTTTTCCTGGTTACTCATTTCTTCTTTTTAAACATTTTTCTAAGTTTTCCTGGTTACTCATTTCTTCTTTTTAAACATTTTTCTAAGTTTTCCTGGTTACTGATTTCTTCTTTTTAAACATTTTTCGCAGTTTTTCTGGTTACTGATTTCTTCTTTTTAAACATTTTTTCGCAGTTTGTCTGGTTACTGATTTCTTCTTTTTAAACATTTTTCGCCGTTTTTCTGGTTACTGATTTCTTCTTTTTAAACATTTTTCGCCGTTTTTCTGGTTACTGATTTCTTCTTTTTAAGCATTTTTCTAAGTTTTTCTGGTTACTCATTTCTTCTTTTTAAACATTTTTCTAAGTTTTTCTGGTTACTGATTTCTTCTTTTTAAACATTTTTCTAAGTTTTTCTGGTTACTCATTTCTTCTTTTTAAACATTTTTCTAAGTTTTTCTGGTTACTCACTTCTTCTTTTTAAACATTTTTCTAAGTTTTTCTGGTTACTGATTTCTTCTTTTTAAACATTTTTCGCCGTTTTTCTGGTTACTGATTTCTTCTTTTTAAACATTTTTCTAAGTTTTTCTGGTTACTCATTTCTTCTTTTTAAACATTTTTCTAAGTTTTTCTGGTTACTGATTTCTTCTTTTTAAACATTTTTCTAAGTTTTCCTGGTTACTGATTTCTTCTTTTTAAACATTTTTCGCAGTTTTTCTGGTTACTGATTTCTTCTTTTTAAACATTTTTCTAAGTTTTCCTGGTTACTGATTTCTTCTTTTTAAACATTTTTCGCAGTTTTTCTGGTTACTGATTTCTTCTTTTT
>NW_027310727.1:0-49915 GCF_047496795.1 Chiloscyllium punctatum
AATCACAATCCATGCTCGTTGTTAAGTTGGATACAATATTTTCTCGGTGATAGTGGACAGAGGCATGTGGAGTGGTCAATTTCTGATTGAACGTCTGCGGTCAATGGTGTTTCACAAGGATCAGTGCTGCGATGTCTGTGTGTAATTTATATCTGTGATTCAGATGAAAAGGTCAGCAGTTTGAGTGGTAATTTTGCAGACGACATTTGGAAAGGCATGTAATGATTAGGGGTAGTTAGGGAAATTGCGGATAGTGAGGAAGAGTGTTAAAGGTTGCAGCAGTATGTAGATCAGCTGGAACGCTGGGCAGAGATGTGGCAAATTGAATTTCATCGGGACAGGTGTGAAGTGATGCATTTATGAAGTCAAATGGAAGAGAGAAGTACACTAATTGACTAGTTGGAAACATTGATAAACAGAGAGACATTGGAAGCAAATCCATAGCTCCCAAAAAATAAAAACACAACAGGATGTGTTGGTCGAGGGATAGTATGGTATGCTTACCTTTATTGGGCACAGTATTGAGTACAGACGTTTGCATGTCAAGTTGTGACTGAATAAAACTTCAGTCGGCCATATTTGGAAGGTTGCGTGTCATTCTCATCCACACACCACAGGAAGGATGTGGAGGTTTTGGGGAGGTTACAACAGAGGGTTGGCAGAATGTTGCCTGGATGAGAATGTGTTTACTGTAAGGAGGTTGGACGCAGTTGGATTGTTTTGCGTGAGTATCGGAGACTGAGGGGTGACCTGGTACAGGGATATAGCATTAGCAGAGGCGTGAATAGTGTGGATAGTTGGAATCCTCCTTCCAATGTAGAAATATCAAATACTAGGGTGCATTGGTTAAGGTGAGCGTGAGAAGTTTTAAGTGAGTTGAATGAGGCCAGTTGTCTTTACCGAGAGGGTGGAAGCTGCTCAGGAGGTGGGAGAGGTGGCAATAAGAGCAAAGTTTTGAAGGGCATGTAGACAGAAACATGAACAGACAGTGAATAGAGGGTTATCGCCCATGTGCAGGCAGATGGGATTAGTTTAAAATAGCATCATGGTCAGCACAGCCATGGTAGGCTGAAGGGCCTATTACTCTGCTGTACTGTTCGATTTTCTAACTTAACGACATCTAACCTGTCAAAGCCCCTCCGAATCCTAGATGTTTCATTCAATTTCTCTCCTATTCTTCAAAACCCCAATTGGTTAAAAGTCAATCTACTCCACCTCTTCTCATTGGAAAATCCCGCCATCTCCAGGATTAACCGAGTGAACCTTCCTTGGCCTGCCTCTAAAACAAGAATGTCTTTCCTTAGGGCACACATACTGTTCATTATAATCTAAATGTGGTCTGACTTGTACCTCCTGTTGTGTTGTTATTTTTTAGCAAGACCTCCATTTTTTTAGACTCCATTTCCTTTGTAATAAATGGCAACATTTGATTTGCCTTCTCTATGACCTGCTGATCCTTTAAGCTACCTGTTTCAGATTGATTCACAAGGATTCCCAAAACCCTTTGTGCAGTCAGTCTGAAACCAAACGGTGTCAGCCTGACAGTAAGTCGGGAACGTGCTGGAATGTGCTATAAAGAATATGACAATAAATGATAACTAGCTACTTAGAAACAATGGGAGGTGTATGATTTTATAAAAGGGGAATATTTTTAAATCTGTTGGATTCTATATTTCGGTGTGACCTTAAATGGCTGAATAGATGAGGATGGGGGAGGCTAGTTGCGGTAGAGGGATATTTGAAGTTTCAGAAGCATTTTGACAAGTTTCAACCAGGGCTAAAAATTAGCTCATGAGAGAATAGGGCCCGTGAAAGGTCAATGACGCTGTCTGTGTGGAATCACTGCTGATAGGGGAGAAACTGAACAAATATTTGTGTTCGGATTTCGGGAACTTTGGAAAATACATAGGGATGTCTTGAAAAGAGTTCACATTGGAGAACAGGAGGCGCTGGATGTCTTAAAATGCAATAAGTTAGATAAAACCTTGGGACATGGTCAGATATATCCCAGCGCCATGTGAGAAGCGAGGGAGAAAATTGCAAGGACCCTCCCAGAGATATTTGTATCATCGACAGCTACTACAGACCAGTGAGACTGATGGAAGGGTGGTAGGTTGTTTGGAGGAGATTCTGAGGGAAACGATCATCATGCCTTTGGAAAGGTAAGGACAGATTAACGATCGTCAGCATGTCTTTGTGCATGGGAAATCATGCCTCAAACCTGAGTGTGGAGGGAGACAAGTGAGAGATCAAAGCAGAGCAGTACACGATGTCCACATGAACTTTATCAAGGTCTTTGACAAGATTCTGCATGGCAGACTGGTTAGTAAGTTTAGATCACACATAACCAGAGAGTGCTCACCAACTGGATACAAAACAGGATTGACTGTAGGAGACAGAGCATGTTCATAGAGGGTTACTGCTCAAACTGCAGGCCTGTGACCAACGGTGTGCCCAGGGGTTCGGTGCTGGGTCACTGCTGTGCATCATTTATATGAATAGTCTGGATGAGAATACAGGAGCCATGGTTAGCAAGTTTGTGAGTGAGACTGAAATTGGTGATAAAGTGGACAGTGAAGAGGGTTATCGAAGAGTACAATGGAATCAACACGACTGCTGGACCAGTGAGGTGAGGAATAACAGGTGGAGAAATGCAAGATGTTTTATTGTGGTAAAGCAGACCAGGCTGGACTTGTACAATTAATGTTTGGGCCCTCTACTGTTGTCAATCAGTGACCCAGGGATGCAGGTACACAGTTTTTTGAAAGTAGCGTCACAGGTAGACAGGCTGGTGAAGCAGGTGTTTCGGATGGTCACCCTTCATTGGGCAGAGCATTGAGAGTAGGAGTTGGGATGTCATGGTCTATCTGTACAGGATATTAGTGAGGCCACTGTATAAGCATTGTTGATTATCTGGAAAAATTCAACTTGTTCACGTATGTCCTTTAGGGAGGGACATCTGGCATTCTTGCCTGGTCTGGCTCACATGTGACTCCAGTCCCACAGCAATATGGCTGACTCTGAGCTGCCTCTGGGCAATTAGCAGGAGGGCAATGTATGCTGGTCCAACCGGTGACATCCTTAGGCCGTGAATGAATCAATGAAAATACAGATGTCCATTCCTACCTCTGCAAACAGCTCTAGTTGCAGCAATTCGTAGTGGCTTTGTAACATTTTTCAGGCCTTTGCCCCTCTCTGTAACACCCTCACCACCTCCAGCACCTTCAATCCTCCCTGTTCTGATCATCTGATTAAACGCTGACGTTTCCTCTTCCTACTGCACTCCTCCTGCTCTGAGACTCCCTAGTGATCTCTTTCACAAATGTGTCCACATTTCTAAATGTTGGCTTCTTCAGAATTGGTAGTTTTTTTTTCATCTCTTAATCAAATCTGTTAAGTTCTGGGCCAAGACCGTCCGAAGTGGGGAAGGAGCATTGGGAAGGTGTTGAGCACATCGAGACTTGCTGTGGGGGAAAAATAGGAATCCAGGAGAAAACAGCACAAGGAGCGTGCTGCCACACCATCGCCCCACCCAACCCCTTCCCATGGCCACCTTCTGTCCCAAGTATAACAGAATCTGTGAAAGGCAACATAAGTCTGTACAGCCAACTCAGGACCCGCACCGCCCCAGAGTGGGAGAGAGTCTGTGACCCACTGCCAAAGAGATGATGAGATAGGAAGGTTGAATCCCCTCACAATTATCCCAGTGCCTTTGTTACAAATTCAAACAATTCCCTGTTAATGCAGTCTCTAATAATGTGCTATCACTCAGTATCTCTCCATGTGGTATCCCTCGCTGTGTCGGTCTATTTGCTGCCTCTGTCAGAATTTCTCCCTCTTACACATGGTCTGAGATCCTGAGTCAACAGAATTGTCCATTCCAGAGAGACGCAGCAGCACAGGCAAGGGATGGAGACTGGGATTATCGAGATCTCTGCTGGTCTCTGTGCCACTCTGCATGAGTTATCCTCATTGCATCAGTCTAATTTCTCATTCTGTCTCATACAGGTAATCAGGATATTCCCAACTCCTGTCTCATCCATCACCTCATTGAAGCTGGTTGGTCAGCCAGAGAGAGCTGGAGAGGGAGATCTCGAACCTTCAGTAAATCCAGCAGCCGGTAAGATCACTCACAGTAAACAGCACAGGGTGGAGGTAGTAGACTTCTATATTCAGACTTGGAAGACAGGACATAGCTACAGATCTGGGCAAGGAACAGCAATATTCTAGGCTTCATTCTAACCATCTTGTGAGGGTCCTGCTTTCACCTCTTCTGTACTGGTCCTCAATGCGACAGCACAGCGGATCGCAGGCATCAATCCTGACCCATGCTGTATTCGTGATCTCTGTAATATCCTCCAGTCCCGATAATCCTACCTCTGTCAGGAATCTCCTCTAGTCCACACCATTCTCTTTGTCTCTCTCAGGTTCTCCAATCCCTAACACCCTAATTCCTAAACTTCTGCAGTAGATACTAAATTCCTTCATCCCGGTAAACCCTGGCAGTCCTGTCTATCCCTGTACCTCCCACCAATACTACCCTCGTTATCAATGTATTTGTTTTTAACCTCTCCATCGGTCCCTATCTATGTAATTTTCTCCAGCTCCTACCACCCTTACTTGGCTGTGAAAAATTTGTAATCTCCTTATCCTTCTCCAATTCTTTGATCTTTATCTTGATAAAGTTCACCCTCATTCCCGACACCATACCCCTCGCGACCACAGGAACCTCTTTCAGTTTGTGCAACCCTCCCCATCTGTATAACTGTCTCCATCCCAGCACCTGGCATTCTCCATAGCCTTCCGATCTCTGTAACCTTCAGAACCGAGAAGCCTTCTTATAACTGTAAACATCTTCAGTCACTACAATTTTCCATATGTCTGTTAGAATTCACAATACACTTCTCCCGGACACACTCCCCGTCTGTGCCTCTCAGTCTGCCTGCCTCTCCCTACAGCCATCCCTATCCCTATCTCCAGAATCTAATCCAGCTCCCTTATCTCTGTAAATTCCTCCAATCCCCAAACCCCTTTGTCGCTCTGACATTCTTGACCTGATGTAACTCTGTTTAACTCTAACATCCTTGAGCCCCTGTAACCCTCTCTATCTCTGTAACCTCTACCCATCTGTTCAACCCCCGACTACTGAGGTGCGACTCCCTGTGTTTGCCATAAGGCAGATCGAATGACAGGGAACAGATATGATGAAACTGTCATCCGGAGATTTAGCTGCAGAATGACCATCACTGGGAGGTGAATACTGAAGGTTTGTTGGGATAGAGTTATCGAGTCAGAGAGATGTGCAGCACGGAAATCGACCCTTCGGTCCAACCCATTTATGCTGAGCAGATATCCCAACCCAATCTAGTCCCAATAGGCAGACTAAGCAAAAAGCCAACAAGTTGTGAAGGAAGTATGAGGTTAATGCATTAATGAGACAGTCATGTGGATCTGAATATCAAATGTCGAGCTGAGAATAAGCAAACAGCAGTAACCGTTAGCAGGAATTCTTTTGTAGGCACCAGACAGTGATGGGAATGTCAATATGGTTACAGTCAGGACACTGAATGTACTTATGGCAAGGGCAGTACAGTAACTGTGTGTGACAGTGGTCTCCATGCCGACTGACACAGCACTGACTATCAGTACTGTGATGGATAGAATCCTGGATTGTATGTGAGATGGTTTTCCATAACAACATATCATATTTGTAGATCAAATGCTGTTTACTAATAAAAATCCAGTCATCCCATTATAAAGGAGTTTTGTGAGCAGAGACCCATAATATTATGCAGGATATATTGAGTTTGTGCTCAGACCATGAGATGTGGGAGGGGAATGAGGCCATTTGGCCCATTGAGTATGCTCTGTCCTTCGATCAGATCATGGCTGATCTGATACTGTTCAACTCTACTTTCCTGCCTTTTCCACAAAGACCTTGTTTCTCTGATTCATTAACATCTGCAGGAAGTTACAGAACAGTTGGAGAGATAGACAGAAATGGCAAATTGAGTTTAATCTGGACAAGTGTGAGATGATTTCCAATTCAATAAGAACGTTAGCATACTGAGGGACATTGATATACAGAAGGATCTTGGTGCAAGTCAGTAACTCCCAGAAAATGGCAACAGAAGTGTTTCAGATGGGAAAGAAAGCAAATGGAGTACGAGCCTTCGTCAGTCACAATGTTGGGTATAGTAGTTTGCATCTGATGCTGTGATTCTATAAAACGTTTCTTTGGCCACATTTGGAGTACTGTGTGCAGGTCTCATCTCCACACAATAGGAAGGATAGGGAGGCTTTGGAGGGGGTGCAAAAGGGGTTTATCAGCACGTTATCTGTGTTAGGGTTTATAAGGGTGTGTTAGATGTAAGAGGCAATTTAACAAAGTTGATGGTTTTGTGAGAGTATTAGATGCTGACAGGTGACCAGGTACAGGAAAATAATATCTGGAACAGGGATAGATAATGTAGATAGTCAGAATCTCTTTTCCAATGTGTAAGTTTCAAATACTGGAGCGCATAGGTTTAAGGTGAGAAAGAGGAAGTTTAAATGAGATGTGTGAGACATTTTTTTTTACGTAGAGTGGATGTTATAGAGGGAGATCGTGGAAGCAGAAATGTGAGTAAAGTTTTGAAGTGTGATTTAGACAGAAACATGAACGGGCAGAGAACAGAGGGATATGGACCATGTGCAAGCAGATGGTATGAGTTAGAGTATTATCTTGGACAGCATAGACGTGGTGGGCCGAAGGGCCTGTTGCTATGCTGTACTGTTCTATTTTCTAACTTCCCAGCATCTGCCCGATCAGACCCCCTCAGAATCTTGGATGTTTCATTCCATTTCTCTCTCATTATCTAAACTTCAATGGGTTCAACCTCCATGTCCTCCACCTCTTCTCATTAGAAAATCCCTGCATTCCCAGGATCAGCCGAGTGAACCTTCTCTGGACTGCCTCCAGTGCGACAATATCTTTCCTTCGGGCACTCACACTGTTCATAATATTCGAGGTGTGGTCTGACTTGTACCTTGCATAGTTTTAGCTAGACCTGCCTATTTTTAGACTCCATTCCCTCTGTAATAAATGTCAGCATTTGATTTGCCTTTTCGATTACCTGCTGACCCTGTAAGCTACCTTTTCAGATTGATAAGCAAGAACTCCCTCAACACTTTCTGCTGTCAGTCTGAAACCAAATATTGTTAGCCTAACAGTAAGTCAGGAGCATACGGAAATTGTTAGAAAGAATATGTCAATACACAATAACTGGCCACTTAGAAAGCCAATTGATTAAAAGAGAATTTGTTTTTGAGCCTGTTGAATTTCATTTGTTGGTGTGAATATAAGTGGCAGAATTGTAATGGTGTAGGAGGGTGTGGTGGTACGGGGGATATGGTGTATTTCAATTCTCAGAAGCCTTTATGCAAGTTTCAATAAGGGCTAAAGAGTAACTTGGTAGAGAATAGGGCCCCTTACATATCAATAAGGTCACCCATTTGTGGAACCAATGGAGATGGGTGAGATATTAGACAAAATAATCTTGTCAGTATTTACTGTGGCGAAAGACATGGAAGCTCGGGAACTTGGTGAAATAAATAGTGATGTCTTGGAAAGAATCCTCACCAGAGAAGAGAAACTGCTCGAATCTTAAAACAAATAAAGGTAGATCAATCCTCAGTAGTTCATTGGGTCGATCCTAGAATATTAATGGAAGCTAGAGAAGAGATTTCAGTGTCTCTAACAGAGATATTTATATTATGTTGTAGGTTGCAACGGGACATTGACAAGATGCTGAGAAGTAGCAGATGGAGTTCAATCTGGAAAAGTGTGAAGTCATTCATTTTAGAAGCTTGAAGTTGAATGCAGAATTCAGGGTTAATGGTAGGATCCTTGGCAGTGTGAACGAACAGATTCATAGATCCCTCAAAGATGCCAATCAGTGTTGCAGCTGGATAGAGCCCTGGTTAGACCCCATTTGGAATATTGTGTTCAGTTCTGGTCCCCTCATTACAGGAAGAATGTGGAAGTTTTAGAGAGGGTAAAGAGGAGATTTACCAGGATGCTGCCTGTACTGGAGAGCATGTCCTATGAAGAAAGGTTGAGGGAGCTAAGGTTTTTCTCATTGGAATGAAGAAGGGTGAGGGGTGACATGGCAGAGGTGAACAAGGTGATGAAAGTCATAGATAGGGTGAATAGAGAGAGATGTTTTACCCTGACATAAATAGCTATTACAAGGGGGTATAATTTTCTGGTGATTAGCAGATGGTTAAGAATAGATTTCAGAGGTAGGTTCGTTCCATATAGAGTGGTGTATGTGGAATGCACTGCCTGCGGTGGCAGTTAAATTAGATGCATTAGAGACATTTAATATACTTCAGGAGAGGCACATGGATGATAATAAAATGAAGGGAATGGAAGTTAGAGCCGTAGAGATGTACAGCATGGAAACAGACCCTTCACTCCAACCTGTCCATGCCGACCACCTATCCCAACCCAATCTAGTCCCACCTGCCAGCACCTGGTCCACGTCTCTCCAAAATCTTCATATTCATATACCCATCCAAATACCTCTTAAATGTTGCAATTGTACCAGCCTCCACCACTTCTTCTGGCAGCTCATTCCATACACGTACCACCTTCTGTGTGAAAAAGTTGCCCCTTAGGTCTCTTTTATATCTTTCACCTCTTATCCTAAACCTATGGACTTCCCAACCCCAGGGAAAATACTTTGTCTATTTACCCTATCCATGCCCTTCATAATTTTGTAAACCTCTATAAGGTCACCCCTCAGCCTCGGACAGTCCAATGAAAAAAGTCCCAGCCAGTTCAGCCTCTCCCTATAGCTCAAATCCTCCAACCCTGGCAACATACTTGGAAATCTTTTCTGAACACTTTCGTGTTTCCCAACATCTTTCCAATAGTAAGGAGACCTAAATTGCACGCAATATTACAACAGTGGCCTAACCAATGTGCTGTACAGTCTCAACATGACCGACCAACTCCTGTACTCAACACTCAGACCAATAAACGAAAGCATACCAAACACCTTCTTCATTATCCTATCTACATGCGACTCCACTTTCAAGGTGCTATGAACCTGAACCTCAAGGTCCCTTGGTTCAGCAACACTCCCTAGGACCTTACCATTAAATGTGTAAGTCCTGCTAAGATTTACTTTCGCAAAATGCGGCACCTCGCATTTATCTGAATTAAACTCTATCTGCTACTTTTTTTTAAGTTACTGTCGGATAAAAGATTGGCATATTATCATAGCCGAAGGGTCTTGTTCTGTGTTCTACATGTCGTATGGTAAACTGGGTAATAAGCTCACATCAGTGTAAAAGGTTATGGCATTCAGGAGGAGCAAGTCAACTGAACAGAAAATTGGGCTTGATGGTAGGAGACTGAGGGTGATGGGAGTCATGTTGTTTTTCTGACTGGAGGCATGTGACCAGCGGTGAAGTGGTTCCTCTGTTGTTTGTCATTTGGATAAATGGTTTGGATGGGAATATTGTTAAGTCAGTTAATTAGGTTTTTTGGGTGACACTGAAATTGGTGGTAAACTGGACAGTGAAGAAGGTTATCTGTGATACAACAGGATGAACAGTACTGCTTAGATAGTGGGCTGAAGAATAGCAGATGGAGTTTAATTAGATAAAGGTGAATTGTGTCATTTTGGTAAAACAAACCAGGGTGGGACTTGTCCAGTTAATGTTAGAGCCCTGGGTCGTGTTGTCGATCAGTGACCCAGTGACCCAGGTACACAGTTCTTTAAAAGTGGTGTCACAGATAGACAGGCTGGTGGAGAAAGTGTTTGGGATGGTTTCCTTCACCGGGCAGAGCATTGAGAGTAGGAGTTGGGATGTCATGTTGTATCTGTACAAGACATTGGTCAGGCCACCATAAAAGCATTGTTGATCAGTGGAAGAACTCATCTGGTTCACTGACCTCCTTTTCTGTAGAACATCTGACATTCTAACTTGGCCTGGCCAACATGTGACTCCTGACCCACTACAACATGGCTGACTCTGAGCTGTCCTCTGTGTAATTAGCAGTGACACCCACATCCCATGAATGAATAAATAAAAATACATATGTCCCTCCCTACCTCTGTAAACCCCTCCAGCTGCAGCAATTCAGACTGGCTTTGTAACACCGTTCAGGTCCTGACCACTCTCTGTAACACTCTCACCACCTCCAGCACCTTCACCTCTCCTTGTTCCTTTTGGGACATTAAACCCTTGCAATGATTCCTCTTCCCACTGCCCAACTCCTGCGAGCAGACCCTTTGCAATCCCTTCAACACTTACTCCTAAAACACTCTCTCACTTCAGGATTTTCAGTACTTTTTGGTGATCTTCTAAGCCTCATAATCTAATATGATACATTTTGTCCTGAGTGAGGGTCTGGTGGGAATTTCTTGCTGAGATTTTGTCTGTTTCAATGGAATGTTCTTTTGTTGATTGATTTACACTGTTCCTTCAAACTGTTCATTTACAGGCACATATTTCAGTCTCTTTCGCCTCTTTGCCATGGTCAGTTCTCATCTCAAACACATGTCATTGTCTATTGTTGTTTCTAGTCGTAGCTATTCCTTTCTGTGGTTCACTTTAAAACTTTATATTTCTTTAAACTGCACTTTATCACAATTTCCCTGAGGATCTCTCCAGGTGACATTACTCATTCACTAAGTTTCATCACACAACGGTCGCTCTGAGATTGTTATGTCCCTAGCCAGTTGCACAATTTGTTATTCAAACAAAAACACCGAAAACAACAATTTCTGAACTCCTCTTCCAATATCACTGTTGACGGTATGACTGTCCCAGATTATGTGAATATTGAAGTTCCCCAAAATTATCACAATGCCTTTGTTAAAAAAAATTCCAATGAGTTCCTGTTTAATGCAGTGATGAGCAATGGAATGCTGTTCGGTGGCCTAAAAACTGTTCTACTGCTTGTGTCCTTGGCAAGTAGTAGCCAGAATTTACATTCAGCCTGACTCTACTTCATGATCTGAGGTCAGATGCTTTCTCTGTGATGCCTTTCTTATCCATTATTGTTAGCGTTACCCATTTTGCCTTGAGTTTGCACAAGGTGGTGAACCATTAAATATTTATGTCCACCTTTTGTTCGCCCTGTAACCACGTCTCTCTGATGTCTAAACCTCTTTTATCTCTTTGTCACAAATCAATCTACCTTATTGAAGAGACATTATCCATTCCAAAAAAAACATAATTCACTCTTTCCCACAATTTCCTTTCACAGACCTATTCCCTGATTTAGTAAAACTCTGTCCCATCCTGTTCCTTTCTGCTTGTCTTCAGTCACATTCCCAGCTGCTCCCATACTTCACCTTTTCTCTTTGCATTTGGAAAGCTCGTTTCACCTGAACCTTGTCCCAGCATCCTGTATGTCAGTTTAAAACCCTGTCACACAAACCTACCGACATGATTGGCCAGGACACTGGTTCCAGTACAGTTCCAGTGGGACCATTCTAATGGATTATTTATTAAATCGGGTATGGGATGTGGGTGTCTCTGTCTGACCAGCCTTTCTTGCCCAGCCCTAGCTGCCTTCGAGCTGAGTAACTTGCTCGGCCATTTCAGAGGGTAATTGAGAGGCAAACACTTTGCTGTGGGGATGTTGTGTAGACCACGTGATGATGAGCAGATGTCCTTCTCGAAAGGAGAAGTATTTGGTATTTTTGTACATCAGCAATGGATTCATATTTATTTATGGATTGTTAATTACTATTTTTAAAATTATTACTTTCAAACTCCACCATTTCTCATGGTGGGATTCAAACCCTCTTCCCCTGAATATTAGCTGAGGTCTTGGATACATGCTCTAGCAATAATACCACTCGGCCATCATTTCACCTGCGCACTGGTTGCTCATCCCTGAGCACTGATGCATGAAGCTAAACCCATTCTTCCAACATGATTGTGTGATCCTGAAGTCTTCCAGCACCCTGGTGATATCACTCAGTCTCTCTCCACTGTGTGGGTCTAATTGCTGCCTCTGTCAGCGCCTCCCGCTCTTCCAGTTACTCCAGATCCTGAGCCAACAGAATTCTCCACTCCAGCGAAATGCAACAGCACAACCCAGGGATGGAGTGGGGTTTTCCAGATATCTGTGGGGCTCATTTCCATTCTCCATGTGTAACCCTCACTGCATCAGTCTAATTTTCTATTCTGTCTATTTCTCTGTCTCCTGTAGGTATTTAGGAAGTTCCTGACTCAATAGACCTCCCAATTGCTGGGGGTCTCGTCCAATACCTCATTGAAGATGATTGGTCAGCCAGAGAGAGAAAGGGCAGGGAGATGTGGAGTCTTCAATAAATCCTGCAGTCAGGTAAGATCACTCACAATGCACAGAGCAGGGAGCAATGAGAGGGCTCCAAACATCGCTAACAGGACATGACATATACAGTGCTGGATGGGGAGCACAGTACAGTACAGACATACCCCAGACTCAATCACCACCTCTACTTTCATTTCCGTTGCACTGAGACAGCATGGGGAGTTCATAGTTATCAATCCAGGCCTGCTCTGTCTTAGTGAGCATCAGGACAACAAAGCGGAGAATAGGCCTCCGACGAGAGGTTGGGAATGCTGCCTGGGATCTTTCTGTTCTGTGTTCTCCCTCCATCACTGTGCTAAGACTCACTACTGTGCAACTCTGTGCCTATGGCATGGCTTGTGCACCGGTGTCTTCAGTAATTTTTAACTCCTATAATAGTTCCTGTCCCTGTAACTACCTCCCTTCCCGATAGTCCTCCACATATTTGAAATGTACTGCATTCCAGAGTACCATCCTTATCGCTGTAAATTGCTTCAGTGTCGACAACATGCTTTATTTTGGTACTGTAATCTTCTTTAACTGGATACAGAGTGATATAGCACGGAAACAGAACCTGTGGTACAACTCATCAATGCTATCCATGTTTCCTATAATGAATGAGTCTCATTTGCCTGTGTTCGGCCCTTAGCTCTTCAAACCTTCTCCCCTCCATGTACCTGCCCAAATTTGTTTTCCATGTTGTCATTGTTCTTGTTTCTCCCATGTTCCCCTGGCAGTCTGTTCTGTCTGTACACCATCCTCTGTGGATAATGTTGCCCCTCAGCTCCCTCTTTAAATCTTTGCGCTCTCATGTCCCCTTTGTACTCTCGAGTTTTGGACTCCCTTACCTTTGGCTATTCACCATTCGTAGGCCCAATCCTTGTGCCACTCCACTGGTCACAGACCTCCAGTCTGATAAGCAAACCTCGACCACCACCCTCTGTCTTCTACCTTTGAGCCAGTTCTGTATCCAAATAGTTAGTTCTCCCTGTATTCCATGAGATCGAATCTTGCTAATCGGTCTCCCATGGGGAACCTTGTCGAACGTCTTACTGAAGTCCATATAGATCACGTCTACCGCTCAGCCCTCTTCAATCCTCTTTGATACTTCTTCAAAAAACTCGATCACGTTTGTGAGACATGATATCCCACGCACACATCTCTATCTCGATTCAGTCCTTGCTTTTCCAAATACATGTGATATCATCCTGTCCCTCAGGATTCCTTCCAACAACTTGCCCACCAGCGACGTCAGGTTCACTGCTCTATAATTCCCTGGCTTGTCCTTAACACTCTTCTTAAACAGTGGCACCACGTGAGCCAACCTCCAGTCTTCCGGCACCTCACCTGTGACTATCGATGATACAAATATCTCAACAAAAGGCCCAGTAATCGCTTTTTCAGCTTCCCACAGGGTTCGAGAGCACACCTGATCAGGTCCTGGGAATTTATCCACCTTTAGCATTTCAAGACATCCAGCACTTTCTCCTCTGTAATATAAACATTTTGCAAGGAGTCACCATCTATTTCCCTACATTCTATATCTTCCATATCCTTTTCCCCAGTAAAAACTGATGCAAAATATTCGTTTAGTATCTCTTTCTTTGACCCTCCATATCTTTGTTTGTTCTGCCAGATGATACAAACTTCTTTATCTCTGTAATCTGCTCAGCTCCCTAAAACAGTCCCTGTCTGTGTCATCTAGCCCTGGCCTACAAACATCCTTTTCCCTGTAAACTTTTCCATCCCTCCCAACATTCCCATCTCCATGAATCCCTGTCAGTCCTACAGCTCTCCACATTTCTGTAACCTCCTGTGGGTCTATGGTCCTCCCTCCCTGTGAATCCACCTCCAGTCCCCACATCCCTCCCAATCTGGGTCCTCTGCTCCAGATCAGACCATTGCTGTCTCTGTAAACACCTGCACTCCTGACAACTCTTCCCATTTGTGTAACCTCGTTCAGACCCCATACTCTCCAGCTTCCTGAATCCTCTTCATGCCATTGCAACCAAAACCACATGTTTATGTAATATCCACCAGTGCTTACACCCTCCCCAACTCAGTAACCTCTTACAGCCCTAACAAAGCAACTAAACTGTGAAACCTCTTAATTCCCTACAATCCTCCCTCCCGCCCCCCTCAAATGCCTTCATCACCATGAAACCTCACAATTACTGAAGCCTCCTTGGCATTGCAACCCTCCGAATGCCTGCAAAAACCTCCTGTCCTGATATTCCTCTCTATCTCTGTCACCCCTCCACCCTCCAGTCCCCTTCTGGGGAACATTGCAGAGGAGGGAAGATTTGTAAAGTCCGTGCCATGTTACGGAGGTAGAATTCTGGGAATTAAGGATTTAGTCTAATGTCTGTGGTGTGCAGATTATTGGCGAGGACTCTAAAGACCGGATTTATGACTACTTGGAAAACCATAGTTAAATTAGTGAAGTCAGCATGGGTTTGTGAGGGGTCAGGTCATGCCTCACAAACCGTATTGAATTCTTTGAGGATATGACAGAATACGTTGATGGCTCATTCAGAAAAGAAGGATGATTGGGATACAGGGAAATATGTCTGTCTGGATACAGGATTGGATGGCCCAGAGATGACAGAGGGTGGCAGCAGATGGACAGTATTGAGCCTGGAGCTCAGTGACCAGTGGGGCTCTGTAACAATCAGCTCTGGGACTCTGCTCTCTGTGATTTTTGTAAATGACTTGGATGTGGATGTTGGAGAGTCGGTTAGTAAGTTTGCTAATCACCTGAAGGTTGGTGGAGTGGTGGGGAATGTGGAGGGCTGTTGGAGGTTGCAATGGGATATTGACAGGACGCAGAGTTGGGCTGGAAGTGACAGATGGAGTTCAATCTGGAAAAGTGTGAAGTGATTCATTCTGGAAGGTCGAATTTGAATACAGAATACAGGGTGAAAGGCAGAATACTTGGCAGTGCGGAGGAACAGAGAGATTATGGGGTCTGTGTCCATAGATCCCTCAAAATCTCCACGCACGTTGGTAGGGTTGTTAAAAAGGCATATGTTGTGTTGGCTCCCCTTAGAAGGGGATTGACTGTAAGAGCCGTGAGGTGTTACTGCATCTGTATGTCGTCCTGGTGAGACCACACTTGGAATAATGTGTTCAGTTCTGGTCCCCTGTTTACAGGAAGGATGTGCAAGTTTTAGAGAGCATACACAGGAGATTTACCAGGATGCTGCCTGGAATGGAGGGCATTTCTGATGGAGAACGTTTGAGGGAGCTAAGGCTTTTCTCATGGGAGTGAAGAAGGGAGTGGGGTGACCTGGTAGAGGTGAACAAGGTGATGGGAATGACACAGAGAGAGTGAATTGTCAGAGACTTTTCTTCCTATGGAATAAATGGCTATTACAAAGCGGCATAATTTTAAGGTGATTGAAGGATGGATAAGAGGATAGAGAATGGTAGGTGGTTGGATGGACTGCCAATGGTGGGAGTAAAATTAGATACTTTCAGAACATTTAATAGACTCTTGGATCATCACATGCATAACAATAAAATGAAGGGTATGTAGTTTAGTTTGATCTTACAGTTGGATAAAAGGTTGGCATGAAATCATGGCATGAAAAGTTGGCATGATAAGGTTGGCCGAAGGGTCTTGGGCTGTACTGTTCTGTGTTCTACGTTCTGTACAGTAAACTGGGTAATAAGCTCAGATCAGTGTAAAAGGGTATGGCATTCTGGAGGAGCTCGTGAACAGGAAACAAAACTAGCCTGATGGTAGGAGACAGAGGGTGATGGGAGACATGTTGCCTTTCTGACTGGAGACATGTTACCAGCGGTGGAGTGAGTCCCCTGTTGTTTGTCATTTGGATAAATGGTTTGGATGGGAATATAGGTTTCCTGGTAAGTAAGTTTTTTGGGTGACACTGAAATTGGTGGTAAAGTGGACAGTGAAGAAGGTTATCTATGATACAACAGGATGGACAGTACTGCTGGGATAGTGGCCTGAAGAATAGCAGATGGCGTTTAATTAGATAAAGGTGGGGTGTTCCATTTGGGTGAAACAAACCAGGGTGGGACTTGTACAGTTAATGTTCGGGCACTGGGTAGTGTTGTCAGTCAGTGAACCAGGTACACAGTTCATTGAATGTGGTGTCACAGGTAGACAGGCTGGTGAAGCAGGTGTTTGGGATGGTTACCTTCATTTGGGAGAGCATCAAGAGTAAGAGTTGGAATGTCATGTTGTATCTGTAAAAGACATTGTGGCAGCCACCATTAAAACATTGTTGATCAGGAGGAAGAACTCATCTAGTTCACAAACCTCCTTTAGGGAAGAACATCAAATATTCTCACCTGGTCTGGCCGACATGTGACTCCAGACCCACAGCAATATGGCTGACTCTGATCTATCCTCTGGGTAATTAGCAGAGGGGTCAAAGAACGTTCTTTCATGCAGTGACACCCACATCCCATGAATGAATATATAAAAATACCTATGTCCCTCCGTACCTCTGCAAACCCCTCCAGCTGCAGCAATCCATCCTGGCCACACTCTGTAACACTCTCACCACCTCCAGCACCTTCACCTCTCCCTGTTCCTATTGTGTCAATGAACCCTGACCATGATTCCCCTTCCCACAGCCCTCCTCCTGAGAGGAGACCCATTGCAATCCATTAAGATTTACTCCTAAAGTACTCTCTCACTTCAGGATTTTAAGTACTTTTTGATGATCTTCTCAGCCTCATAGTCTAGTATGATCCCTTTTGTCCTGAGTGAGGGATCAGTGGGAATTTCTTGCTGAGGGCTTTACTGTTTCAATCGAATGACTTTCTGTTGTGTTTTACACTGTTCCTTCAAATGGTTTCCACTGTTCATTTCCAGCCACATATTTCAGTCTGTTTAGCCTGTTTACTTTGGTCAGTTCTCCTCTCACACCCATGTAATTGGCTATTTTTGTTTCTAGTTGTAGCTTGTCCTTTCTGTGATTCACTTTAAATCTTTATATTTATTTAAACTGCACTTTATCACAATTTCCCGAAGGATCTCTCCAGGTGACATTACTCATTCACTAAGTTTCATCACATGGTCGCTCTGCGATAGTTATGTCTCTAGTCAGTTGCACAATGTGTTTTTCAAAGAAACACTGAAAAAAATTCTCCTAGCTCCTTTTCCAATATCAATGTTGTCCGTGTGATTGTCCCAGATTATACAAATATTGAAGTTTTCCAAAATTACCGCAATGCCCTTTTTAGAAAATTCCAACGGGTTCCTGTTTAATGCAGTGATGAGCAATGAAATGCTGTTCGGTGGCTAAAACTGTTCTGCTGCTCGTGTCCTTGGCAAGTCGTAGCCAGAATTTACATTCAGACTGACTTTACTTCATGATCTGAGGGCAAATGATTTCTCTTTGATGCCTTTGTTATCCATTATTGTTTGTGTTGTCCGTTTTGCCTGAGTTTGCACAAGATTGTGAACCACTGAATATTTTTGTTCACCCTGTATTCATCTCTCCCAGCTGTCTAAATCACTTTTATCTCTGTGTCTCAAATCCATCTACCTTATTACAGCGACGTTGTCCATTTAAAAAAAACCACAACTTACTCTTTCCCACAATTTTCTGTCACAAATCTATTCGCTGATGTACAATTTTAGTTCAACTCTGTCCCTTCCTGCTCCGTTCTGCTTGTCTTCAGCTGCACTCACATACTGTTCCGATGCTCCATGTTTTCTCTCTGGATTTGGAAAGCTCCTTTCACCTGAACCCTGTCCCTGCATCCTCTCTGTCAGTTTAAAGCCCTGTCCATAAACCTACCGACATGACTGGCCATGACACTGCTCCCAGCACGGTTCCAGTCGTACCATCCTAATGGATTATTTATTGAATCAGGTATGGGATGTAGGTGTCTCTGGCTGACCAGCCTTTCTTGCCCAGCCCTCGCTGACCTTGAGCTGAGTAACTTGTTCGGCTATTTCAGAGGGTAATTGGGAGGCAAACACTTTGCTGTGGGGATGTCGTGCAGACCATATCAGGATGGGCAGATGTCTTTCCCGAAATGACAAGTGTTTGGGTTTTTTGTACATCAGCAATGGTCTCATACTTATTTGTTTATTGTTAATTACTATTTTTAAAATTATTGATTTCAAATTCCACCATTTCTGCTGGTGGGATTCAAACCTGTCTCCCCTGAACATTAGCTGAGGTTTTGGGTACCTGCTCTAGCAATAATACCACTCGGCCATCACTTCACCTGCTCACAGGCTGCTCATTCCTCACCAGTTATATCAGTGCATGATGAAGCAAAACCTGTTCTTCCAACACAGTTGTGTGTGATCCGGATATCTTCCAGCACTCTGGTGATATCACTTAGTATCTTGCGCTCTCTCTCTCTCTCTCTATTGAAGCTACGCCAGAACCTGAGGCAACAGAATTCTCCACCCCAGAGAGACGAGGCACGTACCTGCCCAAATTGAACCTTTCTCTACCACTTCCCCTGGAAGCTCATTCCATAACTGCACCATCCTCTGTGTAGAAACTTTTCTCCTAAAATCGCTTTTAAGTCTTTCCTCTCCACCCCATATTTTTGCCCACTAGAACACAGAACATGACAGCGCAATGCAGACCCTTCGGCCTTTGATTTTGCACCAACGTGTGGAACCAATCTGAAGCCCAAGTAGCCAACACTATTCCAATTCTTGTCCAGATGCCCATCCAATGACCGTTTAAATGCCCTTAAAGTTGGTGAGTCTACCATTGTTCCAGATAATGCATTCCATGCCCCGACTATTCTGAGTAAAAAACCTACCGCTGGCATCTGTCCCATATCTATTTATTAATATTTATATCTACCTCAATATAAAGCTATCTCACCTCGTGGTAGGCATCGCCACCCAAGAGAAAATACTCTCACTGTCCAAACCATCTCACATGCTGATTATCTTATATGTCTCAATAAATTGACCTCAAACACATTCTTTTAAACAAAAACAGCTTGAAGTCCCTCAGCCTTTCCTTTCATAAGACCTTCCCTTCATACTGGGTAACTTCCTAGGAAATCTGCTCGGAATCATTTCTAAAGTTTACACATCCATCCTGTAATGCAGTGACCTGAAAAAATGTGGCCACACCCAGACTTTTGTACAGCTGCAGCATGATGTACTGGTTCTGAAACGCAATCCCTCCACCAAGACAAGCTCACACACTGAATGGCTTCTTAAAAAAGCCATAAACCTGGGTGGAAACTTTCAAGGATCTCTGTACATGGACATAGATATCTCTTTGTTCATCGACACTACCAACAATCTTACCATTATCCCAGTACCCTGTGTTCCTGTTACTCCCTCCAGAGTGAGTCGCCTCACACCTTTTCACATTAAACTCCATTTGCCAACTTTCAGTCCGGGTGTGCAGCTTATCTAAACCTTTCTGTAACCTACAACATCCTTCGTCAATATCCACAACTCTGCTGACCTTAGTGTCTTCTGCAAATTTACTAACTCATCCTTCAATGCCCTCATTCAGGTCATTTATATAATTGACAGCAACAGTGGACCCAAAACACATCCTGGCAGTACCCACCAGTAACTGAACTCCAGGATCGATATTTCCCATCAACTACTACCCTCTGCCTTCTTTCAGTGAGCCAATTTCTGATCCAAACTGCTAAATCACCCACAATCCCATACCTCCGTATTATCGGCAAAAGCCTACCGTGGGGAACCTTAACAAACGCCTTACTGAAATACATATACACCACACCAACTGTTTTACCCTCATCCATCTCTTTGTTCACCTTCTTAAAGATCTCAATAAGTTTTGCGAGGGCACGACTTACCCTTCACAAAACCGTTTCGACTATCCCTAATCAACTAACTCATCTCCAGATGATTATAAATCCTATCCCGGACAAACCTTTCCAACACTTTACCCAGAATCAAAGTCAGGCTCACAGGTCTATAACTACCAGGGTTGTCTCCACTCCCCTGCTAGGGCTGGCACGATGGCACAGTGCTTAGCACTGCTGCCTCAGAGCGCCAGAGAGCCGCCTTCAATTCCTTCCTCAGCCAACTGTCTTTGTGGATTTTGCACATTCTTTTCGTGTTTGTGTGGGTTTCCTCCTGCTGTTCCGGTTTCCTCCCACAATCCAACATGTGAAGTTTAGGTGAATTGGCCATGCTAAATTGCCCATAGTGTTAGGTGAAGGGGTAAATGTAGATAAACATGTTTATATAAATGTCTGTAGATTCACCCCTCAGTCTCTGATGCTCCAGGGAAAATAGTCCCAGTCTATTCAGCAACAACCATGGAAACATCTTATTAATCTTTTCTAAACCCTTTCGAGTTTCACAAAATCCTTTTGACAGCAGGGAGACTAGAATTGCATAGAGTACTCCAATTGTGTTGTAACGTAGTAATCTGAGTATCCCAGTCTTGGTGCACAGTAAGTCCTGGAATGAACAATTTGTTTAGCATCTTAGCCATATCCAGAAGTCATGCACATCGATGGCTTCATTGATCTTTAAGGGCCTCTACTTTGTCCTGAGTTAGTCGTTTACTCTTACTGTATCTATATTATCTAAAATCAGTTTTGGATTGTACTCTTCCTTATTTGCCGAGGCGATTTCATGTCCCCTTTCTGCATTCCTGATTTCCATCCTCCATCCCCTCTGGTCGTCAGGGATTCGCTTGATCCAGCTGGCTATACCTGACATGTGCCCCCTTTTCCTTGACCAGACCCTCAATGGACAGCCAGTGTTTCCGAATGCTGTCAGCATTAACCTGCACACAAACAGGAACATGCTGGCGCTGATCGCTCAGTTTAACTCACTTTTAAAATATTCTCACTTGCCAGACTTCGCTTTCTCTGTAAATAGACTCAGCAATCACCTTTTGAAAGGCCCTGGCTAACACGATCAAGATTAGACTGGCCCCATTTTATAACTTGAACCTGTGGACCAGGCCTATCCTTTTCCATCGCTGTTTCCAAACTAATGTAACTGTGATCACTTTGGCAAAATGCTTTCCCACTAACACCTCAGTGCCTTTCCCTACCTTGTTTCCCAAAGGGAGGTCAGATTTTGCCCAATTCTGTTTTCAGGCCATTTATATATTGATTGCAAGTTTACTGGAAATCAATTACCAAATTCCTCCCTTGCAAACGCTGAACACTGGCCGTCCTGGTCTAAGATGGAAAGTTAAAAAAAAATCTACCATAACAGCCCTATTATTATGATTGACATTTGAGATCTCCTGACATATTTGTTCCTCAGTCTGCCACTTGTTATTAGGGATTAGTAGGACAACCAAATCGAAGTGATGACCCATTCTTATTTCTCAGTTCCACTAACATAGATTCGCTGGGTGATCCCACAGGAATATCCTCTCTAAGTACTGCTGGGATGAGTCATGCAATCAAAACACACCACCACACATCCTGTCTTGCCTCCCCTTCGATGCTTCCTGCAGTCCCTCTACCTTGAAACAATGAGCTGCCAGTCCTGCCCCTCACTCAGCTGTGTTTCTGTAATAACTATAATATCCCAGTCCCATGTTCCAATCCATGTCCCGAGTTCATCGTCCTTAGCTGTCAGGCCCCTTGCATTGAAATAAATGCAGTTTAATCATTAGTGTTCCGCCATTCCCTGCTATGTTCTTGCCTGCCTTATCTCTTGAAATGGCTCTGTTTAACTTGTGTACCAGCATCAATCTTCTTTCTTACCCTTCGACTGTTTAAGATACAACACCCTGCCAGATTAGATTATATCCTGTCAATCAGCTCTAACAATTTGCCCCATCAGGATATGGGCCCCCTCCTGCTCCCAGTCCAGGTGCCTTCCCCACCCGGTCCACCTGTGCTGACACCTTCAGGGATCTTTGAGTTGTCCACTGAGGTCCCTGTATTCCTCAGCACTCCGCAAGGTCCAAGCATTCATTTTGTCTGTCCTTCGCTTATCGTACCGCCCACAGGGTATGACCTTACATTGATCAGAACTAAACTCTGCTCAGATTATCATCAGATCGTCATCAGACTGTAGCCTGAGATCATCCCCCTCACTCTGAACAACACCCTCACCTTTCATGTCATCTGCAAACAGACTAATGATATCTTCTGCTTTCACATCGAAGTTATTATTCCCCAGAATAACCAGCAATCGTTCCTGCACAGATCCCTGTGGTACACCCGCTGGTGAAACAATTTCAAACACGAAAAAGATTATCCACCAATTTTGTATCCAATTTGCCAACTTGCCTTGGATCCCATGGGCTCTTTCCTTTTGGATCTGCCTTCCATGTGGGAACTTGTCAAAGGCCTTAATGAACTCCATGTAACCCACATCATCTGCACTGCCCTCTTCAGTATTTTTAGACACCATTTCAAAGAGCTATACTGAATTCCTCCTATAGTATCTTCCTCTATCAAATCCGTGATGACTTATCCGAGTTGATCCTTGCATTTGCAAATTTTGATTCATCCTCAGGGTGGTATCCAATGATTTCCCTCCCCCTGCTGTCAGACTATCTGCTCTGTAATTACCTGGCCTATCCCTGCTGCCCTTCTTGAACAAAGGAAACACTTTAGCGATCCTCCAGTCATTCGGCACTTCACCTGTGGCCAGCAAAGTAGTAAACATATCCACCAGTGCCCCAGCAATCTCCTCCCTTACCTCCCGTAGCAGCCTGGGATACATTTCATTGGGCACTGGGGATTTCTGCACCTTTTTATGCCTGTGAAAATACTTAGTACCCCCTCCTTATTGATCTTAACATGTCCTAGAACCTCATCATCCTGTCTGATATCCCCGGCTACAATGCCTTTCTCATGTGTGAATACAGATGGGAAGTATTCATTGAAGACCTCACCTCCGTCCTCTGGCACCATGCACAGATTGTTTCTTTGGTTTCTAATAGGCCTCACCCTTTCCTCAGTTACCCTTTTAATCTAACTATACTGACAAAGTACCTTGTGGCCTTTCCTTCATAGGATCTGACAAGGATATTTCACAGCCATTTCTAAGGACCCCTTTGCACTCCCTGTCCTTGTGAATAGCTTCACCTGGTTTTATTGCACTGTGTTTTCTTCATCAAACTCACGATATCGCCTGATCTGTATTTGCTGGTCTTGCTGCCTTTACTACTCCCTCGTCATGAACACAATGGGATGGGGTCCTGTGAAATGAGGATCAGGCGTTAGGTAAGAAGTTAAAAAGCAGGACCTCAAGGGCAGTGATCTCTAGATTACTCCTGGTGCCAACTGCCCCAGTGAGGATAGACATAGAAAGATAGGCCGGGGGGTGGATGTATGCCTGAGGAGCTGTTGGAGGGGGCAGGGTTTTCAGTTCTGGATCATTGGGATCTCTTCTGGGGTAGAGGTGACCTGTATAAGGAGGGGATAGGTTAGGCGTGAACCAGAGGGGCACCAGTATCACTGTGGGGAGATTTGCTCGTGTTACCCTGGGAGGTTTAAACTAGTTTGGCAGGAGGTTGGGACTCTGATTAAGAGAGGGACCATCGAAAACTGAGGAGAAAATACATTAGCCATCGAGAGCAAGTTTCCTATTCAGGATATCCAGGGGGCACAGACGAGGGAGGGAAAAGACTTCTGGTTTAAATTCATTTATTTCAATGCATGAGGCCTGACTGGTAAGGCAGATGAGCTCAGAGAATGGATGAGATCTGGGGACTGGGATATTATAGCGATAACTGAAACATGGCTGAGAGAAGGGCAGGACTGGCAGCTCAGTGTTCCAGGCTACAGGCGGGACAGAAGGACATGTAAGTGAGGAGGGGAGTTGTCCTTTCGATAAGGGAGGACATAACACCAGTGCTTAGACAGGATACACTTAAAGAGTCATCAAATGAGGATACATGTTTAGAACATAGAAACAAACCAGGGGACTGTATTATAGACCCCCAAATAGCCGGCAGGTACTAGAGGAGCTGATGTGTAGAGAGATTGGAAATACCTGTCAGAATAATAGAGTAGTATTGGTTGGAGATTTTAATTTTCCCAGCATTGACTGGGTCACCCACAGGGTAAAAGGCCCGTACTGAGCGCAATTTGTCAAATGTGTCCAAGAATGTTTGCTAAATCAAGATGCAACTCTAACAAGGCCCAACTCTACTCCTGCACGTGCAACACTGGACCTCCCCTCAGAATATGTGGTCGGGCAAGTGTCAGTCAGACAGCACTTTGGGTCCAGTGACCACAACTGTCTTAGTTTTAACATAGTTATGGAAAAAGATCAGACAGGTCCACAGATTAAGGTGTGAAACTGGAGCAGGGCCAGGTTTGGGGCCATGAGGCAGGATCTAGCAGAGGTCAATCGGGTGAATTAAAAATAACACAAAACCAGGTTATACTCCAACAGGTTTATCTCACAGCACCAGGTTTCAAAGCGCAGATGATCATCCTAAAAGATGAAAACTTAAACTAAATGTGTTTGGTATTACATTCCATGACACTGCAATCCTGTTGCTATAAATTCTGTGCCTTATGGTTGTGCTCCATAACCCCCTGATGATGCAGTTCTCTGAAACCTTGTGCCTCCAAATAAACCCGCTGGACTGGAAGCTGGTGTTGTGTGATTTTTAACTTTGCCCATCCCAGTCACCACCGGCTCCTCCACATCATGCTACCGTCAACTTGGTGAGTCTGTTTGAAGGAAAAGGAATGACTGGCAAATAGAAGCCTTTTAAAAGTGTGATATTAAGAATTCAGGGCAAATCTGTCCCTGTTAGAGTGAAGGGAAAAGCGGGCAGGTTTAGGGATTCGTGGCTTATGAGGGATAATGAAGTTCCGGTCTGGAAAATGAAGATGGTATACATTGGATTTAAGCTTTCCATATCTACCTCACCTAGCTCACCAGACTGATTGACACAATCAATCTGTGAAGACCCTACAATCCTCACAGGTCCCTGCAGCATTCCGATCTGTAGAACCTGCTCCAATGCCTGTGGCTCTCCCAATCCAGCTCCTATAAGACTCCCTATCTGTGTGACATCCAACCGTCGCCAGCACACACCCTGTCAATGCAAGCTCCTCCAGTCTCTCTATAAATCCACCCATCTCTATAACCTTCTCCAGCTCTTACACCTCTATCTGTGTAAACATCACCGTCCTCTACAACATTTCCCACTTTGACCAACTGTAAGAGATTACTAATGCCCCCTTATCTGTGACACTGTCTCCAACCAAAATTGCCCTTGTTATCTCCTGGAAAATCTGTCCGATTCCACATCCTCCATGTCTAAATAACCTGTACAACCTAAACCTTCCTGTATCTATAAACATCTACTGTCACGACTACCCTCCATATGTCTGTATGTTCTTCCCATCTGTACAACCGTCTTTACCTCTGTCATCTGCTCCGGTCCCTAAACAATCCCTGTCTGTGTAAACCTCCCCAACCTAACAACATCCTTATCCCTGGAAAGTGCTCCATCCCTCCCAATCATCTTTGCTCAGTGAAACCCCTCCAGCTCTCCACATCTCTGCAGGATCCTGCAGTTCCACAAAACATCCCTCTATGTGGAACTTCCACGAGAGACCACTAACCACCAAATTTCTCATCCCCTGCTTATCCCTCTATCTCTGTTCCCAGCTTCAGTCCCGACAACCCTACTTCCATATATAACATCATCAAGTCCTTGCAATCCTCCAGATCTGAGGAAACTCCAGCAGACATTGTCACTCCCTCATGATCTATGACTGCCTACAGTGATTTGAAACTTCTGCAATTCAATAACATCTCCAGTCTCCGTGCTCCTGCCGATCATGGTGAACTGCTCCAAACCTCTCAACCCTCCCTGCCTGTGTTCATCATCAAGTTGATACAACTCATCTCATGTCTGTAGTGCCCTGCAGACCCTACAATCCTCCCCGTTTTTGTGAATTCTGCCAATCACAATTACTGTCCCTATCTGTGTAACTGCCTCCAGTTACTACAGCCTCTTTACTGTGTTGCCCCCATCAGACCCTAAAGCCATGCTATCTGTGTAACCTCCTTCAGGTCTATATCCTCCAACTTGCTGAAACCTGCTGTCACCATTGCAATCCCCATTATTACTCAACATTGCTCCGTCTTTAAAACCATCCCTATCAGTGTGATCTCCTCCACTTTGTATAACACTCCCAGTCTGTGCAATGGGCGATGCATGGTTTCATAAATGGGGAATTTTTAAAAAATCTGTTGGATTCTATATTTTGGTGTGACCATAATAGGCAGAATATATAAGGGTGGGGGAGGCTAGTAGCAGTCGAAGTATATTTGAAATTTCGGAAGCATTTTGATAAGTTTCAAAAGGGGCGAAATATTAGCTCGGGAGAGAATAGGGACCCTGAAAGGTCAATGATGTGATGTATTGAACAGAGTTCACATTGGATAACAGGATGGTTTAAAATGAAAAAAGATTGATAAAACCTTGGGACATGATCAGATGCATCCCAGCGCTCAGTGAGAAGCTCGGGAGGAATTTACAGGGCACGTCACCGAAATATGTGTATCATCAACAGCCACTACAGCCCAGTGAGACTGATGGAAGAGGTGGGTAAGTTGTTGGAGGAGATTCTGAGAGAAAAGATCATCATGCATTTGGAAAGGCAAGGATGGATCAGCGATAGTCAGCATGGCTTTGTGCATGGGAAACCATGTCTCACAAACTAGATGGAGTGTTTGTGGAGGTAGAAAAATGATAGATCAAGGTGGAGCAGTGGATGATGTCCACATTAACTTTAGCAAGGCCTTTGACAAGGTTCTGCATGGCAGACTGGTTAATAAGTTTATATCACACATAATCAGGGATCGGTCACCACCTGGATACAAAACAGGATTGACTGTAGGAGACAGAGCATGTTCATAGAGAGTTGCTGCTCAAACTGTAGGCCTGTAACCAACGGTGTGTCATGGGGTTCGGTGCTGGGTAACTGTTGTGCATCATTTATATGAACGGTTTAGATGATAATACAGGAGTCATGGTTAGCAAGTTTGTAAGTGAGACTGGAAGTGGTGGTAAATTGGACAGTGAAGGGGATTATCTGAGAGTGGGCCAGTGAGTTTACGAATAGCAAGTGGAGAAATACACAATGTTGCACTCTGGTAAAGCAGACCAGAGCTGGAGTTGTACAGTCAGAGACCCAGGGATGCAGGTAAAAGGTTCTTTGAAAGTGGTGTCACAGGTAGACAGGTTGGTAAAGCAGATGTTTGGGATGGTTACCTTCATTGGTCAGTGCATTGAGATTAGGAGTTGGGATGTCATGTCATGTTATATCTGTACAGGACATTAGTGAGGCCATCATAAAAATAGTGTTGATTACATGGAAAAAGTTAACTGGTTCATGTCTGTCCTTGAGGGAAGGACATCTGATATTGTTACCTGACATCTGACACCATGGTTCACGTGTGACTCCAGACCCGTAGCAATATGGCTGACTCTGATTTGCCCTCTGGGAAATTAGCTGTGGGGCAAAGAATGCTGACTCAATCCGTGACATCCTTATTGAATGAATGAATAAATAGAAAATACGTGTCCCTCCCTACTACTGCAACCCCCTCCAGCGCAGCAATCCGTACTGGCTTTGTAACACCGTTCAGGCCCTTGCCCCTCTCTGTAACACTCTCACCACCTCCAGCACCTTCACATCTCCCTGTTCCTATCATCTGATTAAACCCTGACAATGTTTCCCCTTCCTACTGCACTCCTCCTGTTAGTATCCCAATAGCAATTCCTTTAACAAATACTTCCATATTACTAAAGCATTGGCTTCTTCAGAATTGTTAGGGTTTTTTTTGTCTTCTGCGCATCGCTTAAAGAAGTCTGGTAAATCCTGGGAATTACTGAACCAAGACCATTCAAAGTGGGGGAGGAGCATTGGGATGGCGTCGAGCAGTTGGACACTTGATGTGGGGAAAAAGGTGAATCCAGGAGAAAACAGCACAAGGAGCGCGTTGTCACACCAATGTCCCAGCCATCCCCATCCCACAGCCACCTTCTGCCCCAAGTGTGGAAGGCCACATCGGTCTGTACAGCCACCCACGGAATCCCCTGAGAGTGGGAGAGAGTCAGCCTCGTTTGTGACCCACCGCCAATGGAATGGTAAGATAGGGAAGTTGAATCCCCTTTCAGTTGTCCTACTGTCTTTGTTACAAATTCCAATAAGTCCCTGTCCAATTCATGCCTCACAATGTAATTCTGTAATGGGGCCTTAACACTGCCCTTCACCTTCTCTGTTCTGAGTCTTATTACCCAGGATTTGGTTTCCTCATGATTGATAATCTGAGGCCCCATATAATCCCATTGTTATCCCGAACGATGAGAGTTTCCCATTCTCCTTCCCACTCTGCCTGACTTTCCACAATGTTGAGTAGCCGTGAATATTAAGGCCCCACCTTTTGTTCACCCTGTGACCACGTCTCCCTGATGGTGATTAGATAGAAATCAGAGTCACACGAGCATATCCCTTCTTACAAATGCTTCGTGCATTCAAATTATGAAATAGTAATTTACTTTTGAAATCACAAATTCTTGTCACAAACCTATCTGCTGATGTATAGTTTTAGTTAAACTTAGTCTCTTCCTGTTTGTCCACAGCCACAGCCCCATGTTTCAATATTGACACTGGTCCCAGAAATGTACCATCCCAATAAAATAACTGATTCCTCCCTGAGTACTGGTAGCAGTGCCCACTGCATCAGACCTACTTCTTCTGACACCATGGTTTGTTCCTGAAATCTTCCAGCACTCTGGTGATATCACTCAGTCTCTCTCCATTTGGTATCCCTCACTGTGTGGGTCTAATTGCTGCCTCTGTCAGCGTCTCTCACTCTTACAGCTACTCCGGATCCAGAGCCAAAATAATCCTCCGATCCGTAACAGCACAGACCAGGGATGGAGACTGGGACTTTTGTGATCTCTGTTGGACTCAGTGCTACTCTACATGAGGTATCCTCACTGCATCAGTCTAATTTCCCATTCTGTCTATTTCTGTCTCATGCAGGTAATCAGGATGTTCCTAACTCCTGTCTCATCCATCACCTCATTGAAGACGCTTGGTCAGCCAGATGGAGAGGGAGATCTGGAGCCTTCAGTAAATCCTGCAGCTGGTAAGATTACTCACAGTAAACAACACAGGGTGGAGTTAGTGGCCATCTTTATTCAGACCTGGAACACAGGACATAGTTACAATGCTGGGCAAGGAACAGCAACATTCTAGGCTTCATTCCCACCATATTGTGAGGGCCCTGCTGTCACCTCTGCTGTACTGGAACTCCCTGAGACTGCACAGGAGGTCCCAGGCATCAGTCTTGGCACATACTCTATGAGTGATCTCAGTAATATACTACAGTCCCGATAATCCTTCCTCTATTTGGAATCTCCTCTAGGACACACAATGCTGTCTGTCTCTGTCAGGTTCTCCAATCCCTGACACCCTAATCCCTAGAATTCTCCAGTAGATACTAAATTCCTTCATCCCTGTAATTGCCGAGCTCTGTCTATCCCTGTAAGCTCCTCCTACCAATGCCAACCCCCATGTAAATGTGTTTTGTCTCTAACCTCTCCATCCATCCCTATCTGGGTAAACTTCTCCAGCTCTTACAACCCTTCCTTACCTGTGAAAAAAATCGCAACCTCCTTATTGTTCGACTAATCTTGGATCTTAATCCATTTAAACTTCACCCTCTCCCTACCAACCCTCCCGACCACAGGAACCTTTCATTTTGTGCAACCCTCCCCATTTGTTTAACTGTCTCCGATCTGTGCAGCCTCCAGAACCGAGAAGCCTTCTTATATCTGTAAACATCTGTAGTCACTACAACCTTCCATATCTCTGTCAATATACACAATAAACTCCTAATGAAACACTCCCTGTCTGTGCCTCTCAGTCTGCCTGCCTCTCCCTATATCCATCCCTATCCCTATCTCCAGAATCTAATCCAGCTCCCTCTATCTCTGTAAATTCCTCCAATCCACAAACCCCTTTGTCCCATGAACATTATTGCCCAGATTTATCTCGAAAATCCTCGAGTCCCTGTAAGCCTCCCTATCTCTGCAACCTCTATCCATCCGTCCATCCTCCCACTACTGAGGAATGACTCCCTGTATTCGCCATAAGGCAGATGGAATGACAGGGAACAGATATGATGGAACTGTCATTCGGAGATGTAGCTGCAGAATGACCATCGCTGGGAAGGGAATATTGAAGGGTTGTTGGGATCTAGGGAGGACAGGCAAAAAGGCAACCAAGTTGTGAAAAAAGGATGAGGTTTATGAATTAATGAGATAGCCACGTGGAACTGAAGATCAAAATTTGGAGTCTATTTGGATGGAGCTGGGAATGAACAAGCAGCTGCAGCAATCATTGGCTGGAATTCTTTTAAAGGAATCAACCACTAATGGGAATGTCAACATGGTTACAGTCAGGACACTGAATGTACTTGTAGCAAGGGCAGTACAGTAACTGAGTGTGACAGTGGTCTCCATCCCGACTGGATAACTAATGAGTATCAGGGCTGTAATGGATGGAAGCCTGGGATTGGATACGAGATGGTTTTCTATAACTTCATAAGATGTTTATAAGATGATCAGAGGAATAGATAGAGTAGACAGTCAGAAACTTTTTCCCCGGGTACAACAGAGTGTTACAAGGGGACATAAATTTAAGGTGAAAGGTGGAAGGTATAGGGGAGATGTCAGGGTTGGGTTCTTTACCCAGAGAGTGGTGGGGGCATGGAATGCGCTGCCCGTGGGAGTGGTAGAGTCAGAATCATTGGCGACCTTTAAGCGGCATTTGGATAGGTACATGGATGGGTGCTTAATCTAGGTTAGAAGTTCGGCACAACATCGTGGGCCGAAGGGCCTGTTCTGTGCTGTATTGTTCTATGTTCTATGTTCTATCATATCAAGGGGACTGCAACAAATTTGTCCAGTGGAGTTCAAATGCTGTGTAGTAATAAATATCCAATAGACCCATTTTAGAGGAGTTTTGTGAGGAAAGACCCATAGTGTTATAATGCAGACATTGAGTTCGAGTTAAGACCATAACATGTCGGAGGGGAATGAGGCCATTTGACCCATTGAGGATGCTCTGCCCTTCAATCAGATCATGGCTGATCTGATACTCTCCAACTCTACATTCCTGCCTTTTCCACAAAACCCTTGTTTCCCTGATCCATTAACATCTAACCATCTCTGCTATCAATATTCTTAATGACGCAGCCTCGACATCCCCCCCCTGCAGTCAGGAATTCTCACAGATTCCCTACCCTCTGAGTGAAGACATTCCTCCTCATCTCCATCTTAAATGGGTGAGCTCCTGCTGGGATTTTATGCCGTCTGGTGACACATTCTCACACAATTGAAATGAAAGGAAGTGACAAAGGTAATTATTGCAGATGATATGAAAATTGATGGAGTTGGGGTGAATGAGCAAGGAGATCCAAGGTTGCAGGAGGTTACAGATCAGTTGGAAAGATGTGCAGAGAAATAACAAATTAAATTTAATCTGTCCAAGTGTGGCGTTATATCAAATTCATGAAGAAAGTTAGGATACTGAGGGACATTGATATACAGAAGGATCTTGGTGCACTGAGTGGTAAGGTCCTGGGGAGTGTTACTGAACAAAGAGACCTTGGAGTCCAAGTTCATAGTTCCTTGAAAGTATAATCCCAGGTAAATAGGATAGTGAAGAAGGTGTATATTCTGCTTGCGTTTACTGATCAGAGCACTGAGTAGAGGAGTTGGGAGGTCATGTTGTGGCTGTACAGGGCATTGGATAAGCCACTTTTGGAATATTGCATGCAGTTCTTGTCTCCTCCCTATCAGAAGGATGTTGTATAAATTGCAAGGTTTCAGAAAAGATTTACAAGGGTGTTGCCAGGATTGGAAGATTTGAACTGAAGGGAGAGGTTGAATGGGTTGGGGCTACTTGAGGCTGAGGGGTGACCATATAGAGATTTATACAATCATGAGAGGCATGGATAGGTTTAACAGACAAGGTCTTTTCCCTGAGGTAGTGGAGTCAGGGTGAGAAGAGAAATATATAAAAGGGACCGAAGGGGCAACTTTTTCAGGCAGAGGGTGATGCGTAAATGGAATGAACTGCTAGATGAAGTGGTGGAGACTGGTGCAATTACTGCATCTAAAAGGCATCTGGATGTGTATACGAACAGGAAGGGTTGAGGGGGATTTGGGCCAAGTGCTGGCAAATGAGACAAAATTATGTTAGTGTATGTGGGCAGCATGAACGAGATGGACCGAAGGCCCTGTTTCTGTGCTGTCCATCTCTATGACTGTAAATGTTTTCCATTTCTAGCCACACACTTCACTGTTTCCCCTGTTTACCTTGGTCAATTCTCCTCTCAAACACATGTCAATGGCTTTGGTTGTGATTGTTGGGTGTGCTTTATGGTCACTTTAAAAATCCATCATCTCGCTGAAATCCACTACACTACAATTTCCCAGAGGATATCTCAGTGGGACATTACTCGTTCACTCAGCGTCATCACCCAACGGTCGATCTGAGATAGTCACGTCCCTGGCCATTTACACAATATGTTATTCAAAGAAACACTGACACAAACACTTGAAGAGGAGTTCGGAGAATATCATTTTTGACAAAGATTGAAGTCTCCCAAAATGATCACATTGCCTTTGCATTAGTCAGGAATTCATTGGAAAGTGTAACAGTGTTGAGCAATGAAATGCTGTCAGGCAGCCTCAAAACTGTTCTCCTGCTTGTGTTTTTGACACGTGTTACTCATAATCTGCATTCAGGTTGATTCAGCTGCATCATCAGATGCCAAATGCTTTCTCTGTAATGCCTTTGTTCCCCATTACTGTCAGGGTTATCCATCCTGCACTCCTCGAGACCCCTCAAGAATGAGTACGATTGAATATTTATGTTCCACCTTTTGCTTCTCCTCTAACCACATCTTCCTGGTGACTAAATCTTATTTATCTCTGTGTCACAAGTCTATTACCTTATTGCAGATACTTTTTCCATTCCAAAAAAGAACATTGTAATGGACTTTTTTCCCAGAATGTCCTGTCACAGCCTAATTCACTGATGTACAGTTTTAGTTAAACTCTGTCCCTTCCTGTTCCTTTCTGCTTGACTTCAGCCACATTCCCATGCTGTTCCAATGTGTCCCCTTTTCTCTTTGGATTTGGAAAGCTCCTTTCACCTGAACCCTGTCCCTGCATCTTCTCTGTCAATTAAAGCCCTGTCCATAAACCCACCGACATAATTTGCCAGGATGCTGGTCCCAACAGTGTTGTTTTGAATTCACTCCATGGGATGTTGCTGTCTCTGGCTGGCCAGCATTTCACGCCCACCCTCGAGCTGCCATTGAGCCGAGTGCCTTGTGTGACTATTAGAGAAGGCAGTTTAGAGTCAACCCCATTGCTCTGGGTCTGGAGTCATATGTAGGTCAGACCAGCTGCCTATCGCAGATTTCGTTCCTGAAAGGATATTGAACATTCAGATGGGTATCCCTGCCACTGTCATTAAATTCTGGATGAACACTCTAGTGAGAGTAACACTAGGCCATCGCCTGTCCCACTGATAGCTCCCTCATCATGCCTGAGTACTAATCCCAGTGCACCATGAATCAATCCCTTTCTTCTTGACCATGGTTTGATCCTGACACCTTCCTGCAATTTGATGCTATCACTCAGTCTCACTCCATGTGGTATCTGTCACTATGAGAGTCTAATTGCTGCCAGTGACTGCAGCTTTTGTAGTTACTCCAGATCCTGAGCCAACAGAACTCTCCACTCCAGAGAGACGCAGCAGCACAGGCCAGGGATAGAGACTGGGATATTCCAGATCTCTGTGGTACTCAGCGCCATTCTCCCTGTACAACCCTCACTGCATCAGTCTAATTTCCCATTCTGTGTATTTCTGTCTCCTGCAGGTACTCAGGATGTTCCTGACTCAATAAACCTCCCAATTGTTGGATGTTTCATTCATCATCTCATTGAACACGATTGGTCAGCCTGGGGCAGGGAGATCTGGTTTTTTCAATAAATCCTGCAGCCAGGTAAGATCACTCACAGTGAACAGAGCAGAGCAAATTTAAGGGATCGAAGTTTAGTCCAGAAGACATTACACAGATATAGTATTGAAGGGTGAATACAGAGCATGATGGGTCAAGACTCAATCCACACTCTCTTGCTTACTTTCATCACTGCTGTACTTATGCTTCCTATGTCAATATAGGACGTTGACCGTTATCAATCCAGGCCTGTGCTGTCTTAGTGAGGATCGGGACAACAGAGGGGAAAGGAGGCCTCCCTTAAGAAGGTGGTATTGAAACCTGGGATCTTTCTGTTCTATATTTCCCCTCTCACACTTTCCCTTGTCTTGTGATAGAGTCATACAGCAAGGAGACATACCTTTCAGTCCAACGCATCTGTGCCAGTGTCTTGAATGCTTGTAATTCCCAGAAAAGTTCCAATTTCTGTCACTTCCACCCCTCCCATAATCCTGCTGTTTATTTGAAACCTACTCCAATGCTGACGACGCTCCCTATGTATAATTTGCTCCAAACTCGGTAACGTGCTCAATCTCAGTAACCTCATCCTGCACTCAGTACAATAATCTCTATTTCTGTAGTTTTCCACAATAACTACAGTCCACCCTGTCTCTGTGAAATCCTCCAGCCTGTACAAAAATACTCACCTGTGTACTTACCCCAAGCCCCAAGAGAACATGATATCACTGTAACCTTCTGCTGGCCAGATCACATTCTTGCCTCCTGGCCTATAGCACCACATGACCTCTGTAACCATCTCCCATCCCGACCTGACTCTTTATCTGTGTAAACACCTCCAGACCTTTTTCCAGCTGCAAAAACACTTCCCATCTCTGTGTGCTCCTCCCTGCCCCTCAAATACTCTCTCTTTGTGTAGCTCTGCAGTTTGGGATGGTTCAGTGGTAAGCACTGCTGCTTCACAGCACCAGAGACCCGGGTTCAATTCCCGCCTCAGGCGATTGACTGTGTGGAGTTTGCACATTCTCCCCGTGTCTGCGTGGGTTTCCTCCGGGTGCTCCGGTTTCCTCCCACAGTCCAAAAATGTGCAGTCCAGGTGGATTGGCCATGCTAAATTGCCCGTAGTGTTAGGTCAGGTGTATGGGTGGGTTGCGCTTCGGCGGGTTGGTGTGGACCTGTTGGGCCGAAGGGCCTGTTTCCACACTGTAAGTAATCTAAAAGTAATCTAATCCCTCCTTATTGGTGTAACCTCTTCCTGAAAACCTCTCAACATGTGGAGACCCCACAATCCTCCATATCTGTGTAATCCAACAGGTTCCCGCATTACTCTCAATCTGTAGAACCCAATCCAATGCCTGTGACTCTCCCAATCCAGTTCCTGCAAGACTCACTCTCTGTATAACAGTCTCCCGTCACTATCACCCACCCTGTCAATGTAAGCTCCTCTAGTATCTCCATAACCTTCTCCAGCTCTTGTACCCTATCTAGTAAACGCCACCCTCATCTATAACCCTCCCTCCGGTAGGAACCGTTCCACAGATTCATCACCCTCTAGCTGAATAAATTCCTCCAGATCTCCATTCTAAAGGGTTGTTCCTTCACTCTGAAGCCGTGCTCTTGAGCCCTGGTCTCTCCAGCAGTGAAAACATCTCCCCACCCCCGTCCACTCCATCTAGGCCCCTCAGTATTCTGTAAGTTTGAATGAGATCCTGCCACCGCCGCCTCTGAAAATTCATCAAGTACAGACTCAGAGACTTCACCAGCTTCTGATATGACAAACATTTCATCCTGGGCTCTTTCTTGTAAAACTAGTTCATGTACCCACTCAAATCCTTTGTCCAGACTGTTAATGTATAACATGTACAGGGTGGTCCCAACACTGACCTCTGCAGAGTTCCCCTCGTCACCAGTTCCCATCGTGAAAACGACCCCTTTATACCTACTCTGTCTTCTGCTAATTAGCCAATCCTCTACCCATGCCAAGCATGTTCTGAAACTGAAATTTCATTTCACAAACCCTGCTGGATTTGTTTTCCTGTCTGGCTGTGAATAAGCAGAGTAGATAAAAGGGAAGAATGGTTTGTCGGGATTTTCAAAAACCTTTCAACTGATCCCACTGAAGATGTGGATAAGCAAAATTGGCAAATGTGGGATTGGCGGGAATGTACTGGCATGGATTGGGAATTCTTTAACAGAAAACTAAGTGGGAATAAATGAATTAGTGCTTGACCCCCAACTAATCACAAAGGGATTCGATGCATTTGATGGATGGATAAAATCTACTGCTTCCATGTTTGTTGCTGACACAGAACGAGATGGGACAGTGACCCTGTGAAGGAGCAGAGTGGAGTGGGAGCTGGAGGATTGCACGTCCCTGGGAGTCACAGAGATGGTGACCCTGTCAGGGAACAGAGTGCAGTATGAGCTGGAGGATTACACTACCTGGGAGTCACAGAGACGGTGACCCTATGAGGGAGCAGAGCGGAGTGGGAGCTGGAGCATTACACATATCTGGGAGTCACAGAGATGGTGACCCTGTGAGGGAACAGAGTGGAGTGGGAGCTGGAGGATTACACGTACCTGGGAGTCACAGAGATAACTTTCTGTTCTGGGACCTGCCTGCACTGAGTTTGAAACAAGTGCAAGAGCCGTCACAGAAAATGCTGTAAGTTCATTGGCTGATAAATGCGCTGTTATTAGCGACTGTCAGTTAATTGCTATAAGTTAGCAAATTTTTTAAACTTCTCAAATAAGGGTTGAACACAAAAATAAGAGGGAGAAGTAAAATTGTGAGCCAATATAATAAATTACCCTCAGTAAGCCACAGTTGAATAAGGGATTTAAACATATTGTTATTTCCTGGATGTTAACTTCATTTTAAGTAATTAATTAAGTAACTCGAGACAAAATACATTTTAGGACATGTTTGTCAGATGGAAAATGTGTTCATAGCCCCTGCTCGTGTCCGAGATGGACACTGGGTCATGGAGCTCAGACAGTGACTAGAGACACTATGGGACATCTGTGATGCTGACATTAAGTGGACAGCACACACACACAGCAGATCACCCTGCAGTCATGACGGCCTGGAAGAAGGAAGGGTCTGGGGGACTAGGCAATCAGAGAGAAACAGTCTGGGAATACAAGCATATCCTGGTGTCTCCCTCCCAATTCAGTTTCCCAGTTTGGAAGCTGATGAAGGTATAGACTGCTCAAGGGCGGGCAGTCAGAGCCATGTCTGTGACACCAAAAGCAGCCTGACTGTACAGGAGGGGAGGGAGAAGGAAGGAGGAGCAATAGGCACAGGGGAGTCAGGAAAGTGAAGAAGGTGTCAGCCTGCCTGTAATTCCAGGATAGTGGGGTTAAGAATGTCACTGTGTCTGCAGGACATTCGTCTGGGGGACAGTGAAAAGTCAAAGATCATGCCCATGTTGGTAAGAATGACCTGGGTAGGAAGGGTGAAGTGGTCTGGAAGTCCGAACTTAGGGAGCTCGGTGGATGGTTAGCAAGCCCGTCCGCAAATGCAGCAATCCCTGGAATACTTCCAGGGCCGTGTCCAAGTGAGAACAGAACTCGGAGTTTTAGGTAGATGAGAGTGTGACTGAAACGATGGTGCAGCAGGAAGGGCTTCAGATTCCTGGGACATTGGAACTGGTTCTCGGGAAGTCAGCAACTGTACAAGCTGGATGGGCTAACGTGACGGAGCTGGGACTGAATTTCTTACGGGTTTTTTTTGGGAGGGATTAAAAATAACTTGGTGTGTGCTTAGGATCTAAAAAGAAATAGTATAGGAGACTACCAGGATTTTCAAAATAATGGGAGATACAATTGGCAATAATTTACAACAACACGGTTAACAGTGGAAGATGGAGTGAGAAAGAAAGCCATAATCTGAGGTAATCTGCATGGACCTGAATATTGGGAGTGTTCGGAGTTACAGAAGCAGTTTGGTGTGTGGAAATCTGATGTACTGATCACCGAGAGCTGGCTCAAGGAATGGCAGGACGGGATGTTAAATATTGCTGGGTATAAAATATTCCAAAATGATAGAAGGGAAGGGAAAGGATGAAGGTAGAAGTATTGGTTTAGATTAGCGTTAGTTAAGGAGTCCAAGAGAAAGAGGATCCGTCCAAGGACAGAATGAATTTGGCTGGAGCTACAGAACAAAAAGTTTACAATTACACTGTGAGGTAAAGTCTGTCAGCAAGCAACCAAAGAAATGATGGAGAGCGATGACAGTATTACAGATTAGTTATACTGAGAAACTTAATTTATTCAGATATTGACTGGGTTACTGGTGGTGCAGTGTCCTGAGGGGCGAGTGTTCCTGGATTACTTGGAGGAGAGTTCACTTCAGGAGTATGTGTCCAGCCCAAGAGAGCATGTACTGTTGGACCTGGTCCTTGGGGAAGAAGTGGGGCAAGTGTCAGTAGGGGAACGTTTTGGGGGGCAGCGATCATTTTATTGTAACGTTCAGGATGATGAGTAGAGACTGCCATGCAATAATTAAGAGTGAGAAACATTAGTTGATTGAGAGCAGCCTTCAATGGGGCAAGAATGAAGCTGGGAACTTTTCAACAAGGCCAGTGAAATGTTAGCTTTAAACAGTGTGAACCAGCTCAGATGTAGCTGGGATTATGGAGATGGGGTTGCAGTGTCACCATGACTGGGAAATGGATAATTAAAGGTTTTCCCCATTTCGACAGGAAGGATTAATAGACCAACACAATGAAGTAGCATTGTGTATAAAGGATGGAATCAGTAATATTGTGATGCTAATCAATTCACACACTGCTCCTCCCTGCCCTCACCCTCATCTCTGCGTATTGATTCTATCAGATATTGGTAACCTTTGAAAACTTCAGAAAATAGCAGTATAGACAAGATCAATCTGTCCACTGTCTGCATTGGACAAGAAGTAAAGTTGTTTTTTAAAGTCCAAGTTCTGTCTCCCCGGACACTATAGGACTTCAGCTGCAGATCCCGGCAACTTTTAAAAATGGTTTGAGAGTTTCTGCCTGTACTCCGCTTCCATGTGTGCCTCCCAGATCCCGAGCATACTCTGGGTGAAATTACAACTTTCCTCACCACTTTTCTGATATTTCAGCCAATTACATTAAATGTTCACCACTGGTAAAGCAGTTTATCAACAGGAACAAGATGTTATTTTCCTCTCTACACAGGCCCCTGCCAGAATGTGCACCCCGATCAAATCTCCTCTCAGCATCCTCCATTCCTATCTTTCCTCAGAACTGCACTTCCACTGTCACAGGGTAACGGATCTTTTACGTACCCTCTCCAGTCCAATTCCATCCTTCCCTGTGATGGGGTGACCAGAACTGCACATCATCCCCAAGCTGTGACTGAACTCATTATTTATGCATTTCCAGCATGAGTTTCCTGCTCTGAAATTCTGCCCTTTGGCTGATAGAGGAAATGACGCTATTTGCTACATTAACAAGATTATTGATGTTTCCAGCTACCTTCATTTATCCGCCCACACAGACTATGCTCTCATTTATTGTCCATTCCTCTCTATTGTTGATGTCCCCAAATGCCTTGCCTTGCACTTCTCTGGGTTGTTTGCTCCATTCACCTGGATCCCATAGTTTCTGTTTTTATTTTTTTAAAATTTTTTTTTACTAAACCCCACACTACCGCCTAACTGCGGTAGTGCTTATTTTTTCCCCAACACCCATGGTGTGTGTGTGTGTGCAGGTACGAGACACAGTGAAAGACACAAAGTGCACGAATCTTTATTCAATTTCCACCACCAGGAAGATAGGAAACCACCAGAGTGGCCAGTGACAAGCACTGCCCTTCACATCAAAGGGTAATGCTGTGTGATCAAAACAGTGAAGGGGAGGGTAGGGACTAAATCAAAATAGAGTTGGAGGAAGAAATAATACACTCCAGTCCCTGTGGCGCCCACCTCTCCCTGAACGACTCCAGGGTGTTGGTGGACACCGCGTGCTCCTTCTCCAAGGACACCCGGGCTCTAACGTAACCCCGGAAGAGGGGCAGGCAGTCGGCCCTAACGACCCCCTCCACGGCCCGCTGCCTGGACCTGTTGATGGCCAGTTTGGCCAGGCCCAGGAGCAGACCCACGAGGAGGTCTTCGGACCTGCCCTCCCTCCTCCGTACCGGGTGCCCGAAGATCAGGAGCGTGGGACTGAAGTGCAGCCAGAAACAGAGGAGAAGGTTTCTGAGAAAATCAAAAAGGGAGTGCAAACGCCCACACCCAATATATACATGGTCCACGGACTCCACAGCGCCAGAGAACAAGCAGTTGGGCTGGGAGTCTGTGAACCACTGCAACCTGCGGTTGCAGGGGACTGCTGCGTGCAGCACCCTCCACCCCAGATCCCCGAGAGAGAGGGGGAGGACTCCCGCGTAGAGAGCCTTCCACTGGGGATCTCCACCGCCCGGTGGCAAATGGGCACGCCAAGACGTGTCCGGGTGGTGGATGAGGGAGAAGAGGTGGACGGTGTGCAGCAGCAGTCGATACAGGGCCTTCCTTTTCACATCTTTGAAAGGGACAAAATTAAAATTCCGGAGGCGGCTCAGGTTGTGGGGCACAGGCTCCCGCGGGAAGTATGGGACCTTGGGGCCAATGTGAAATTCCGTCCAGGCCGAGTTTCTGTTTTTAAACTGTCTGCCATGGGATCGCTCATTAAATCCAATTAAGTCACATGCATTTCCAAGTTACTGCCTCAGACTGATATGGTCAGATTAATTACACTCGATCTTCCTTGCACAAATCCAGACCGACTGTCCTGGAGTCCCTGAGACTTCCTCAGTGACCGTTTATCCACTGTCTCAGAATTCCAGCCTTGACCTATTCAGTCAGTCCACATTAAACAAAGTTGCGGTATTAGCCATTCTCCAGGCCTCCAGCACCATTCCTGCATCCAATGAGGATTGGATAATGTAGGTGACTATAAAGCAGGAATTTTCCACGGCTCAATTTAACAGTTTGGAACGTTGTATTACCCCTTTTTAAGGATTTGAATCGCCTTTGTAATTCTCCACTCCAACTTTGTTGCTCCCAGTGTTTCACACTGCATCCCTACTTTGATTCAGACAAACAGAGGCCTAACCCATCTTATGATTTGGTCAAGTCTCACTTTAATCAGGATTTATGGAGGGTTTCTCTCCACAAGGTGAAGTGCATTTTCTCACGATACAATCCCCAATCTGCCTCATTAACTACCCTCCCTGCACACGTGGTTATCTTCTCATCTGACACTAACACGATGATTTTCCCCTTCGTCATAACAACTGTTCACTGACTGGATATCCCAGAATGCACCGGCCTCCCTGTTCCAGGTGCCATTAGTAAAAAGTCATTACACTCTTAGATTGTCAATTCGAAACACCCTGGACATGGCATAGGGGGTAAAACTGCGGCTTCACTTTGAGACCAAGCCACTGAGGTTCTGGTGGATGGCATGGGGCATGAGAGGTTCATTATCTTCCTCCAGGACTGGCAGGGGAGGCCATGATACTATACCCTGCCAGCTTGGTTGGTGGTTGACCCCTGTGTCAGTGAGGTGCCAGCCTGCTGGGTGAATGCCCCGCAGTGTTGGAAGGAGGTCAGTGACCTTCTCCACTCCACCATGGTAAGTACCACCATCTGCACTTTGTGAGCTCGCCCTCACTGTCTCTCTGTTACTGCACCCACCTCCCACAATGGCTCATGTTCTCCCACTCTCACTGAATGCAGCACCTTCTCTCGGTCTGTACCAGCTGTAACAAACAATTCTACCTCCCTTAATACCGCTTGGTAATTGTCACATTTCAGAAAGAACCACCCCACATGAGAGCAGAAAGAGCCAAGAGGGATAGGGGGCTCCCAACATTCTGCTTCTCGCCCCCTAACTGGTGAAGGATCCTGACCCTAACAACTACGAGAGGTTGTCTGAACGTTTCCAAGCCCCCGGACTGGAATCTGAGACTCCCCCTGTCTCACTGTGCTGGGCACCGTGACTGACCGTGTCCAAGCCCCCGGACTGGGATCCGAGACTCCCCCTGACTCACTGTGCTGGGCACCGTGACTGACCGTGTCCAAGCCCCCGGACTGGGATCCGAGACTCCCCCTGACTCACTGTGCTGGGCACCGTGACTGACTGTGTCCAAGCTCCCGGACTGGGATCTGAAACTCCCCCTGACTCACTGTGCTGGGCACCGTGACTGACTGGACAATGATATCAAGCTTCCTGAGTTTGTGTCTGTGCTAAACACAAAGACAAGACAGCAGGCGGGTGAGCCTAGTAGCTCTGGCTGCGGGGAAACACTGCGAAAGACAGGGTAAGGCGAGGCAATAATTCTGTGAACATTCAAGTCAGCTCAAAGTGAATGTGTAAAAAAACGGAGTGAGCAACCCAGTGGGACAGTCCATGAGCTGGGTGTGTGTCCCTGAGCACAGTGTCCTTGCAGCAGCATTGCAATGAGAGTTGTCAGTGCACCCTGAGCTGCAGCATTGAAGTGTAGAAGCGTACTGTCAATGGGTCGGAGATGTGCTGGGATGGCATGGTGAAGCTGGCATGTGTCAGATGTCAGCATTGGTGGGTGTGGAGTACATGCAGCTTCTGTTCATGCAGTTTCTCCCGAGACGTTGGAGTCCAGGATAGAAGTCTGCAGGAGCGAGCAGCAAGATGGAGTCACCAGATACCAGGTCTGACTTTCATGTCAAATTCTCTATATTGAGTTTCCCCACAGTGGGGGAGGATATGAAGCTGCAGGTTGATGGGGGGCGGGAGGGGGGATACACAATAATGTGCCTTTTGATCATCAGTAATCATTCAGTGAGCATCTCGTCACTCCTGCTCTCAAATCTTGTCTTAATGAACAGTCCAGTACAGGAACAGGCCCTTCAGCCCAGCAAGCCCGCACTGACACACGATGCCTTTCAAAAGTTGAAACAAAAGATTTTTTGCTCCAATACCCTCTATATCATTCTGTTCCCTACTTACTCATATCTGTGCCAAGATCCCTCTTCAACCTTGCTGTATTAGCTCCTTCCCCTCTATCAGTGCATTCCAGGCACTTCCACATTCTGTCTGGAACAGCAAAAATAAACCTTGCCGATCACATCTCCTGAACTTTCTCCCTTTTACCTAAAACCTACGGTCCTGAGTAATTGATATTTCTACTCTGGGGAAAAGCTTCTAACTGTCCTTCTATCTATGCCTCTGATAATTTTGTAAATATCTATCAGGTAGCCCCATAGCCAATGATGCCCAGGTGCAAACAAACCATGTGTGTTCAATTTCTCCTTTTGGCTAATACCCTCCAAACCAGACAAAATGCTGCTAAAACTTTTCCGTACCCTCTCCAACACTTCAGCATCGTGTGGCAACCAGTACTGTACACAATATTCTAAATGTTCTTCGAACTAAGTTTTTCTACAGCTGCAATATGACCTACTAATTTTCATACTGCATGTTCCGATGCCTGTCTGCAAGTTTGCCGTCAGTTTTCTTGATCACCCTCTCCACCCGTGTTACCACTTTTACGGAACTGTGGAGCTGTACACCTAGATCTCTTTGGATGTTGATGCGGCCAGTAGTTTTTCCATCCATTTTATACTTTTCTCCTGCATTAGACCTTCTAAATTGCATCACGTCACAATTGTCCAAATAAAGTTACATCGGTGTTCTCTCTGTCCAAGTCTGCAGCTGACCTATATCCTGCTGTATTCTCTGGCAATCATCCTCACAATCTGCAACTCCGCCAATCTATTTACAGATCTCCAGTCACAAAAACACTGTTCCATCACTACTTTGCCTTGTGTGACCAAGCAGTTCTCTATCCATCTTACTAACTGACCGCTGATCCCATTTCACTTCACCTTCTGTATGAGCCTGCCATAAGGAACCATATCAAAGGCTTTGCTCATGTCCAAACGGCCAACATCCAGCCCCATGCCCTCATCAATCAATTTTGTCACTTCCTCGAAACATTCAATCAAGTTTGTGAGACATGATCTTCCCCATGCAACTGTGTTGCCTGTTGCTAGTAAGTCCATACTAGAGTACTGTTGGAGCTACACTCATTCAGGCAAGTGATTATTCCATCATATTCCTGACTTGAACCTTGGAGAGGAGATGAGATTCCTTACAGTGTGGAAACAGGTCCTTTGGCCCAACCAGTCTACACCAACCCTGCAAAGAGTAACCCATCCACACCCATTTCTCTATGACTAAAACAGTTCGCAATTTAATGTGGTCAATACACCTGACCTGCACATCTTTGGACGGTGCTAGGAAACCCATGCAGACACAGAGGAAATGTGCACAGTCCACACAGTTAATTACCCAAGGCCGGAATCGAACTGAGGACCGTGGTGCTGCGAGGGAGCAGTGCTAAACACTGAGCCACCATGTCGCTCTTGATAGCACCCGTAGACTGGGAGGTAATTGCGCCGTGAACGGTTACTGTACAGTGGGAGGTATGTCGGGGTGTGACTGTTATTGTACAGTGGGAGGTATGTCGGGGGGTGACGGTTACTGTACAGTGGGAGGTATGTCAGACCATGATGGTTACTGTACAGTGGGAGGTATGTTGGGCCGTGATGGTCACTGTACAGTGGGAGGTATGTCGGAACGTGACGGTGAGTGTACAGTGGGAGGTATGTCGGCGTGTGATGGTTACTGTACAGTGGGAGGTATGTCGGGGTGTAATGGTTACTGTACAGTGGGAGGTATGTAGGGGTGTAATGGTTACTGTACAGTGGGAGGTATGTCGGGGTGTAATGGTTACTTTACAGTGGGAGGTATGTCGGGGTGTGATGGTTACTGTACAGTGGGAGGTCTGTCGGGCCGTGATGGTTACTGTACAGTGGGGGGTATGTCGGGGTGTGATGGTTACTGTACAGTGGGAGGTATGTCGGGCCGTGATGGTTACTGTACAGTGGGGGGTATGTCGGGGTGTGATGGTTACTGTACAGTGGGAGGTATGTCGGGCCGTGATGGTTACTGTACAGTGGGGGGTATGTCGGGGTGTGATGGTTACTGTACAGTGGGAGGTATGTCGGGGTGTGATGGTTACTGTACAGTGGGAGGTATGTCGGGGTGTGATGGTTACTGTACAGTGGGAGGTATGTCGGGGTGTGATGGTTACTGTACAGTGGGAGGTATGTCGGGGTGTGATTGTTACTGTACAGTGGGAGGTATGTCGGGGTGTGATGGATACTGTACAGTGGGAGGTATGTCGGGTTGTGATGGTTACTGTACAGTGGGAGGTATGTCGGGCCATGATGGTTACTGAACAGTGGGAGGTATGTTGGACCGTGATGGGTACAGTACAGTGGGAGGAATGTCGGGGTGTGATGGTTACTGTACAGTGGGAGGTATGTCGGGGTGTGATGGTTACTGTACAGTGGGAGCTATGTCGGGTTGTGATGGTTACTGTACAGTGGGAGGGATGTCGGGGTGTGATGGTTACAGTACAGTGGGAGGTATGTCGGGGTGTGATGGTTACTGTACAGTGGGAGGTATGTCGAGCTGTGATGGTTACTGTACAGTGGGAGGTATGTCGGGGTGTGATGGTAACTGTACAGTGGGAGGTATGTCGAGCTGTGATGGTTACTGCACAGTGGGAGGTATGTAGGGATGTGATGTTTACTGTACAGTGGGAGGTATGTCGGGATGTGATGTTGACTGTACAGAGGGAGGTATGTCGGGCATTGAAGGTTACTGTACATTGGGAGGTATGTCGGGCCGTGACGGTTGCTGTAGAGTGGGAGGTATGTTAGGCCGTGATAGTTACTGTACAGTGGGAGGTATGTCGGGGTTTGATGGTTACTGTACAGTGGGAGGTATGTCGGGGTTTGATGATTACTGTACAGTGGGAGGTATGTCGGGGTTTTATGATTACTGTACACAGGGAGGCTTGTCGGTCTGTGATGGTTACTGCACAGTGGGAGGTATGTCAGGCCGTGATGGTTACTGTACAGTGGGAGGTATGTCGGGGTGTGATGGTTACTGTACAGTGGGAGGAATGTCGGGGTGTGATGGTTACTGTACAGTGGGAGGTATGTCGGGGTGTGATGGTTACTGTACAGTGGGAGTTATGTCGGGCCGTGATTGTTACTGTACAGTGGGAGGTATGTCGGGGTGTGATGGTTACTGTACATTGGTAGGTATGTCGGGTTGTGATGGTTACTGTACATTGGTAGGTATGTCGGGTTGTGATGGTTACTGTAAAGTGGGAGGTATGTCGGGGTGTGATGGTTACTGTACAGTGGGAGGTATGTCGGGGTGTGATGGATACTGTACATTGGGAGGTATGTCGGGGTGTGATGGTTACTGTACAGTGGGAGGTATGTCGGGGAGTGATGGTTACTGTACAGTGGGAGGTATGTCGGGTTGTGATGGTTACTGTAAAGTGGGAGGTATGTTGGGTTGTGATGGTTACTGTACAGAGGGAGGTATGTCGGGGTGTGATGTTTACAGTACAGTTGGAGGTATGTCGGTGTGTGATGGTTACTGTACAGTGGGAGGGATGTCGGGGTGTGATGGTTACAGTACAGTGGGAGGTATGTCGGGGTGTGATGGTTACTGTACAGTGGGAGGTATGTCGAGCTGTGATGGTTACTGTACAGTGGGAGGTATGTCGGGGTGTGATGGTAACTGTACAGTGGGAGGTATGTCGAGCTGTGATGGTTACTGCACAGTGGGAGGTGTGTAGGGATGTGATGTTTACTGTACAGTGGGAGGTATGTCGGGATGTGATGTTGACTGTACAGAGGGAGGTATGTCGGGCATTGAAGGTTACTGTACATTGGGAGGTATGTCGGGCCGTGACGGTTGCTGTAGAGTGGGAGGTATGTCAGGCCGTGATAGTTACTGTACAGTGGGAGGTATGTCGGGGTGTGATGGTTACTGTACAGTGGGAGGAATGTCGGGGTGTGATGGTTACTGTACAGTGGGAGGTATGTCGGGGTGTGATGGTTACTGTACAGTGGGAGTTATGTCGGGCCGTGATTGTTACTGTACAGTGGGAGGTATGTCGGGGTGTGATGGTTACTGTACATTGGTAGGTATGTCGGGTTGTGATGGTTACTGTACATTGGTAGGTATGTCGGGTTGTGATGGTTACTGTAAAGTGGGAGGTATGTCGGGGTGTGATGGTTACTGTACAGTGGGAGGTATGTCGGGGTGTGATGGATACTGTACATTGGGAGGTATGTCGGGGTGTGATGGTTACTGTACAGTGGGAGGTATGTCGGGGAGTGATGGTTACTGTACAGTGGGAGGTATGTCGGGTTGTGATGGTTACTGTAAAGTGGGAGGTATGTTGGGTTGTGATGGTTACTGTACAGAGGGAGGTATGTCGGGGTGTGATGTTTACAGTACAGTTGGAGGTATGTCGGTGTGTGATGGTTACTGTACAGTGGGAGGTATGTCGGGCCGTGATGGTTACTGTACAGTGGGACGTATGTCGGGGTGTGATGATTACTGTACAGTGGGAGGTATGTCGTGCTTTGATGGTTACTGTACAGTGGGAAGTATGTCGATATGTGATGTTGACTGTACAGAGGGAGGTATGTCGATATGTGATGTTGACTGTACAGTGGGAGGTATGTCGGGCTTTGATGGTTACTGTACAGTGGGAAGTGTGTCGGACCGTGATGGTTACTGTACAGTGGGAGGTATGTCGGACCGTGATTGTTACTGTACAGTGGGAGGTATGTCGGTGTGTGATTGTTACTGTACAGTGGGAGGTATGTCGGGGTGTGATGTTGACTATACAGAGGGAGGTATGTCGGGCATTGAAGGTTACTGTACATTGGGAGGTATGTCGGGCCGTGACGGTTACTGTAGAGTGGGAGGTATGTCAGGCCGTGATAGTTACTGTAATGTGGGAGATATGTCGGGGTTTGATGGTTACTGTACAGTGGGAGGTATGTCGGGGTTTGATGATTACTGTACAGTGGGAGGTATGTCGGGGTTTTATGATTACTGTACACAGGGAGGGTTGTCGGTCTGTGATGGTTACTGTACAGTGGGAGGTATGTCGGGTTGTGATGGTTACTGTACAGTGGGAGGTATGTCGGGGTGTGATGGTGATTGTACAGTGGGAGGTATGTCGGGTTGTGATGGTTACTGTACAGTGGGAGGTATGTCGGGGTGTGATGGTTACTGTACAGTGGGAGGTATGTCGGGGTGTGGTGGTTACTGTACAGTGGGAGGTATGTTCAGTTGTGATGGTTACTATACAGAGGGAGGTATGTCGGGTTGTGATGGTTACTGTACAGTGGGAGGTATGTCGGGTTGTGATGGTTACTGTACAGTGGGAGGTATGTCGGGGTGTGATGGTTACTGCACAGTGGGAGGTATGTCGGGTTGTGATGGTTACTGTACAGTGAGAGGTATGTCGGGCCGTGATGTTTACTGTACATTGGGAGGTATGTCGGGGTGTGATGGTTACTGTACAGTGGGAGGTAGGTCGGGCTGTGATGGTTACTGTACAGTGGGAGGTATGTCGGGTTGTGATGGTTACTGTGCAGTGTGAGGTATGTCGGGGTGTGATGGTGATTGTACAGTGGGAGGTATGTCGGGTTGTGATGGTTAATGTACAGTGGGAGGTATGTCGGGGCGTGATGGTGACTGTACAGTGGGAGGTATGTCGGGGTGTGATGGTTACTGTACAGTGGGAGGTATGTCGGGGTGTGATGGTTACTGTACATTGGTAGGTATGTCGGGTTGTGATGGTTACTGTACATTGGTAGGTATGTCGGGTTGTGATGGTTACTGTAAAGTGGGAGGTATGTCGGGGTGTGATGGTTACTGTACAGTGGGAGGTATGTCGGGGTGTGATGGATACTGTACATTGGGAGGTATGTCGGGGTGTGATGGTTACTGTACAGTGGGAGGTATGTCGGGGAGTGATGGTTACTGTACAGTGGGAGGTATGTCGGGTTGTGATGGTTACTGTAAAGTGGGAGGTATGTTGGGTTGTGATGGTTACTGTACAGAGGGAGGTATGTCGGGGTGTGATGTTTACAGTACAGTTGGAGGTATGTCGGTGTGTGATGGTTACTGTACAGTGGGAGGTATGTCGGGCTGTGATGGTTACTGTACAGTGGGAGGTATGTCGGGTTGTGATGGTTACTGTGCAGTGTGAGATATGTCGGGGTGTGATGGTGATTGTACAGTGGGAGGTATGTCGGGTTGTGATGGTTAATGTACAGTGGGAGGTATGTCGGGGCGTGATGGTGACTGTACAGTGGGAGGTATGACGGGGTGTGATGGTTACTGTACAGTGGGAGGTATGTCGGGGTGTGATGGTTACTGTACATTGGTAGGTATGTCGGGTTGTGATGGTTACTGTACATTGGTAGGTATGTCGGGTTGTGATGGTTACTGTAAAGTGGGAGGTATGTCGGGGTGTGATGGTTACTGTACAGTGGGAGGTATGTCGGGGTGTGATGGATACTGTACATTGGGAGGTATGTCGGGGTGTGATGGTTACTGTACAGTGGGAGGTATGTCGGGGACTGATGGTTACTGTACAGTGGGAGGTATGTCGGGTTGTGATGGTTACTGTAAAGTGGGAGGTATGTTGGGTTGTGATGGTTACTGTACAGAGGGAGGTATGTCGGGGTGTGA
>NW_027310728.1:0-49864 GCF_047496795.1 Chiloscyllium punctatum
TGGCCCATCTCTTCCAAAATTCTCAGAGCAGTCCCTGTATTGGACTGGACTGTAAAAGGATTCTCCTGAACACAATCCAGGAACACTTGTCCATCTCTGCCCATTATGCAACAATCCAACACTATGATAATTGAAGTCTTTCTTTATGCTATACTTGTCGCTCAAATCTCCTTGCAATGTCTTTCCTCTGTATCCTTCCCATTGGTTGGTGGTCTATAATCTACACAGAGCAACAATTGCACCTTTTTTTGTTTCTCAGTTCTAGTAAAATTGATTCTGTCTTTGACCCCTCTTAAGGCAACCTTACTCCAGCTACAATTTACTCCTTAACCAGTACTACCACTTATTTTTTCCTTTTCTGAATACCTTTTACCTAGAAATATTTAACACAAAATCCTTGTGCCCATTCTTTTAATGCATTGCATTAGGATTCTGAGAGACAGTCTGTACCTGCAACTCAGGAAACTTACTTACTCCATGCATTCACACACATACAATATACTCTGACTTCATGCATTACCTTACTATTTTCTACTCTAGTGTTCTATTTTTCCCAGCATTTTGTGCATCTGAATATTCTTCGACATTCTCTCCTGGTTTCCATACCTCTTGCCAGGTTAGTTTGAAGCCCTCCCAAAGCAAAACACCACAGGAACTCATCGTCGCAGCTCTCTCCACCTACCTGGATTGTACAGGTACAACATTCCCAGTGTCGGAGGAATCTAAAGACCTCCCTCCTGCATCGTCTTTCCATTTGTTTTATCCTCATATTTCTGCACTCACTTGCACACGGCACCGAGTATAATCCAAACATTTGTGGCTCGCTTACTAGTTAATTTTGAGGTAACTCCCTAAATTCTGATTGCAGGACCATATTCCCTCTTTCAACCGTTGCTACCAACATAGACTACAATCACCAGTTGTTCACCTTTTCTCTGAAGAATATCCTGCAGCTGTCTGGTCACATCCTTGATCCTGGCAACACTCCCTCCTGGAGTCACATTTTCAGCTGCAGAAATACTTAAGTCTGTTTAACTAATGAATCTCTATCACTATTGTTCTTCCTTTCCTCCTCTTTAGTTGAGCTGTTTGTGGTGCAATAAAACTTTAAAGACAGAGCAGAAGTAGGTCATTTAGCCATCAAATCTGCTCTGCCAATCAATAAGATGACTGATCTGATAATCAATGCATCTTTCCTGACTTTTCCTCACAACCCTTGATTCCTTATTGATTAAAAAAAAAACTCAGCCTGGAATATATTTAGTGAACCAGGCTCAACATCCCTCCTTGGACTGGACTCTGACTGTAGGCCTGAGGAACTAACAACCTCAACAGTATTCAAAACCAATTGCAACTAGGATCCCCTAGGACTCCTACACTTGCTACCTAGCTCCCTTGAGCTGCCTGGCATCGCTCAGTCCCCTTCCATCTAGCTTGTAGTGGACCACTTCTCTGTGCAAGCCAAGCATGTAACTCTCAGCTTGGAGGGTAAGCTCCAAAGTCACCCCAGCAGCTGCTCAAGCTCCAAAACAGAAAAATTTTCTGAAGTTGGCAGCATTTCCTGGTTGGTTACGTCATTGCCAATGTTCTCAACTTGCCACATCACTGTGTGAAGCAGGATTCAAAGACTGGTCAGTCAATTATTTGTGTGTTCACATGTCCAGAGAAATAAATTTTATTTACATTTTACAATTCTTCCAACAGTGATGTTGTTTCCTGAGCACATAGCAGGAAGCAGTCATCAAGAAGGTGCTGTAAATCACATGACACAGTTGATAGAGTGTTGTATTACATCTACCCCATTATAATTTTGCAAAACATTTTCAACACTTTCCAAAAAAAAACCAAGAACTACAGATGCTTGAAATTTTAAAAAAGACAAACAGAAGTTGCTGGAGAAACTCAGCAGATCTACATTTTCAGAACTGAGTCCTAGACCCAACATTTTGACTCCGCTTTCTTTCCACAGATGCTGCCAGTTTTTCCAGCAATTTCTATTTTTGTTTGAATGCTTTCCAGATGCACTTTAAAATAGAGTTTCATGCCCTGAAAGAATTCTCTCTTCTTGGAGGAGAGATTCTCACCTTAACTTTGCAATAGATAAACTCAAAGATTAATCTACAGTCAGTGTTGCTGCCACTGTCAGTTTGCTGCTGATTGCAAAATGCAGGTCAGTAAATGCAATTGGTTGCAGAATTCTTAAAACTAAAAAAAAAGGAAAATCAGCTAGTAATTGATACAAATTAACTAACTTGATTGAGTTTTGATTTGGAGACGCCAGTGTTTGACTGGGGTGTACAAAGTTAGAAATCACAACGCCAGATTATAGTCCAACAGGTTTATTTGGAAGCACTAGCTTTCAGAGTGCTACTCCATCAGGTGATTGTGAAGGTGAGAATCTCTGTTCCAAGAGAGAATCCTCTCATGGGATGAAACTATTTTAAAGCGCACCTGGAAAGTGTTCAATCACCTGATTAAGGAGCAGTGCTCCGAAAACTAGTGCTTCCAAATAAACCTGTTGTTCTATAAGCTGGTGTTGCGTGATTTCTAACTTTGATTGAGTTTACTTTTGATAAACTAACAGAGGACAAGCGTGGACAGTGCAGTCCATGTTGCATACACAGATTATAAAAAGATATTGAAATAAAAACCCATGTTACTAGATTGGAGAAGCTGAAATTGGTCTGTTCTGCTATGACAAAGAACAAGTGGAGATTTGACAGCAGTGTTTAAAAATCACAGGTTTGTGATACAGCAAATGACCAAACTGTTTATAGCAGAACTGTCAATAACTGTAGGCAGGAGAGAGTGAGGACTGCAGATGCTGGAGATCAAAGCTTAAAAATGGTGTTGCTGGAAAAGTGCAGCATCAAAGCAGCAGGAGAATCAACGTTTCGGGCATAAGCCCTTCTTCAGGAAGGGGGTGGGTGTGCCAAGCAGGCTAAGATAAAAAGGTAGGGAGGACGGACTTGGGCGGGGGCGTTGGGAATGCAATAGGTGGAAGGAAGTTAAGGTGAGGGTGATAGGCCGGAGAGGGGGTGGGGGCGGAGAGGTCGGGAAGAAGATTGCAAGTCAAGAAGACGGTGCTAAGTCTGAGGGTTGGGACTGTGAGGGGGGGGGGCGGGGGGGGGGGGGGGGGGCGGGGGGGGGGGCGGGGGGGGGGGGGGGGCGGGGGGGGGGGGGGGGCGGGGGGGGGGGGGGGCGGGGGGGGGGGGGAAATGAGGAAGCTGAAGAAATCTGCATTCATCCCTTGTGATTAGACGGTTTCTAGGCGGAAGATGACGCGCTCTTCCTCCAGGTGGCGTGTTGCCATGGTCTGGCGATGGAGGAGGCCAAGGACCTGCATGTCCTTGGCAGAGTGGGAGGGGGAGTTGAAGTGTTGAGCCACAGGGTGGTTTGGTTGGTTGGTCCAGGAGTCCAAGAGATCTTCTCTGAAACGTTCCGCAAGTAGGCAGCCTGTCTCCCCAACGTACAGGAAGCCACATCGGGTGCAACGGATGCAGTAAATGATGTGTGTGGAGGTGCAGGTGAATTTCTGATGGATATAGAAGGATTCCTTGGGGCCTTGGAGGGAAGTGAGGGGGGAGGTGTGCGCACAAGTTTTGCATTTCTTGCAGTTGCGGGGAAGGTGCTGGGAGTGGAGGTTGGGTTGGTGGGTGGTGTGGATCTGACAAGGGAGTCGCGGAGGGAGGGGCGGGTTTCAAGGGAGAGCATCGTCAACCACGTCTGAGACCACAATTTCCCCTCAGATGTGGTTGACGATGCTCTCCATCGCATCTCCTCCACTTCCCGCTCCTCCGCCCTTGAACCCACCCCTCCAATTGCCACCAGGACAGAACCCCACTGGTCCTCACCTAACACCCCAGATACATCGTATCATCCTTCGTCATTTCCACCACCTCCAAACGGACCCCATCACCAAGGATATATTTCCCTCCCCACCCCTATCAGCGTTCCGGAAAGACCACACCCTCCGCGACTCCCTCGTCAGATCCACACCCCCCACCAACCCAACCTCCATTCCTGGCACTTCCCCTGCAACTGCAAGAAAAGCAAATCGAGCAGTAAAAGTGTTTTTTTTAATTATTGACTGGTTAGTACATGGACAGCATTGCTAGGACAATAGCTACACATTCAATACAGTAATTTTCCTCAAAAAGTGCACTTGAATTGAGGAATGGTACTGACTGGATTGCTCCTCAAACAAGCTGGCAGAGAAATAACAAGCAAAAAGGTCTCCTTCTGTGTTTCATTAGTGAAGAATTTGACCACTGCATTCAAGTTTGACAATGTGTAATCAACTTGAAACATGAACTCTGGTTTCTCTCCATACCACCACACTCACTATGTATTTCCATTACATTCTATTTATCATTGGACAAATAAGGCACTCTTGAATTAATTAGGAACTTACTTTATACCCTTATTTTGGTTTGGTCACTAAGGAATTATCTCCACACCATGGTATTGAACTGAGATTAATTAGAGACTCTCATAATTGTAACTCTTATTTGAACTTCCTTACTTTACACTAAGGCAAACCTTCACTAGACCTGCAGCATATTTAGCTTATGCCAACTTGCATTTTTCAGAGAGAATGGAATGAAATCTATCATTTTATTCTGATCACTCCATCCTATAATTTCACAAAGACAGGGTTAGGAAATTCTACATCCACTCTAAGTTTTGCCTAACAAATCGCCCACAGCATAAAACGCACTCTTTAAATGCAATGCCTCCTTTATAAGGACTGACAAGTACTTGAGGGATAAGATTTAAGGTTGGGCAATAGATGCAATAAGCAATAACTTGTTGAAAATAAACGTACATTAAATATCATTCTATTTTCACAGTCCTGGGACTTCACTGACATGAAGCCGACAACTCTTCCCACTGCTGCTTAACTATGTGATCATGGTACCAATGCCGAAAGGTCCAAAGACCAAGAAGAAGAGCACTTCTTTTGCAGTACAGTACTTTGCGTTAGAAAGGGACCTGGAGAGAGAAGGAAAAACTCACCGAAAAATGATGCCTTGGTTGGGGAAGTCGGGGTAAGATTTGATGCTGCTGTATACCAGCTGCAGCTTCTGTTCCAGCGATTCCGAACACATTTTGACGGCACCTCGGAACACACACACACACACACACACACACACACACACACACCGCTGCTGCTGCTGCTGCTGCTAGACCAACACCACCCTTTCGGAATGGCACTTACTCAATTCAGAGGGCGGAACTAACAGGCGTTCGCAATTTGAAGCTGCTCTCAGTGATCCCAGCCAGCGGGGGAGGCGGAGAAATCGCAGAGGCTGCCCCTTATTCCCAGCCTCTTAAAGGTGAAGGCGCGCTCCTGGCTCAGCCCCACATTGTAACAGTTTTAACTCTCACTCTCATGGTCACTGTCCAGCCCGGGGTGGGGGGAGCTTACAGATCACCAACCCCAACAGTCTACTCTTCTCATATCACAAAAACTTCTGAAATAGAAGGAAGCGAAGGACGCAAGAAAATGTAAATGCAAAGCTTGAAGCAAAGGAGAGATTTCAAAGTAAATTACGAGCAGAAATTAAGTATGTCAAATTACATACAATACCAATAGTGCAAGTAAAAATATTATACAACCAGAGATTTATTGCTTAAACGTGTTTATCTCGGTTTCTTTAAAAAAATGTTTCTTTAAAAATTGTGTTTATTTAATAATTATTTAATAACTGTACTAAATAAGCACAGAAAGAGTGGACAAACTCAGCAGGTCTATGGGGAATTTTGATTTTAACGTGACTCCTTTAAATAGAAGAAAGATTACATGTTTTACGGCGGGAATGGCCGTCGGAACAAAATGCAAGGTCAAAGAGGAAGAACGTTTAAAGGTTCTTACGTAAAAAGCAATCGTTGCAAGCAGCAACAATTCATTCGTCGACACTAAGTGGAATAATTACTGAAAGCTAAAGCATGGAAACAAAATACAGTAGGCGCTGGGGTGGGTGCAAAAATCAAAACGGGGTACGGAATCCATGGTCTGAAGTTGTTGAACTTGATGTTTACTCCAGAAGGTTGTAATATGCCTATGTGGAAAAGAAAGTGTGGTTCCTGCAATTGGATTGAGTTTCTGCCGCAGGCCTAGGACAGAAATATGAGTTTGGGAGTAAAATAGGGTATTGAAATTTCCAGATACTGGAAGGCTGGAGTCATGTTTGTGGACTGAGTGGAGACAGTCTACAAAACAGTCACCCAATTTGCATTTGGTTGTTAATTCTCGCTGCATGGATAACGTTATTCCGGCAATGTGACTTTTTTTTAAAACAAGCATCATTGTGCATAAGCTGTGAACAACAAAAACGGATAGGTAGGAATCTTCTTGAACGCCTCAATTGTTTTAACGATTACGAGATATAACTTGTTTAAAGTAAGATGAAATGAAACAGGTCACAAAGTTACAGTAGAAAATATGGCCTTTCAACTCATTGAGTCTGGAACTTGAGCAAATAAAACTTGGGCAAATAAAAATAAATGCAATGGGGATCCCTGTGCCTCGAATATATGTAAATATAGACTTGTACAAGTAAGAAATGCATTTGGTTTGTTTGTTGGATAGAGTCAAACTCCAATGTTTGCTTCTTCATATTGCTGCTGTACGGAATTGAACTGCTTTAGTTACTATGTATATATAAATATTTCTTATGAATAATAAATAAATAAATATTTCTTATGAATATTTCTTAAAATTAAAAAAAATTGCTTTCATTGGTAGGCTTACTAAAGAGTCAGGGACAAAAGAGTCCTGTTCTTGCCACCAAAACCTTTTGGTGGCAAGAACAGGAAGGCAGATTACTACCTCAATGGTATCAAATTAGGTAAAGGGGCTGTTCAGAGAGATCTGGGTGTTCTTGTCCACCAGTCAATGAAGGCAAGCATGCAGGTACAGCAGGTCGTGAAGAAGGCTAATAGCATGCTGGCCTTCATAACAAGAGGGATTGAGTATAGAAGCAAAGAGGTGCTTCTGCAGCTGTACAGGGCCCTGGTGAGACCACACCTGGAGTACTGTGTACAGTTCTGGTCTCCAAATTTGAGGAAAGACATTCTGGCTATTGAGGGAGTGCAGCGTAGGTTCACGAGGTCAATTCCTGGAATGGCAGGATTGCCTTACACGGAAAGACTGAAGCGACTGGGCTTGTATACCCTTGAGTTTAGAAGACTGAGAGGGGATCTGATTGAAACGTATAGGATTATGAAAGGACTGGACACTCTGGCAGGAGGGAACATATTTCCGTTGATGGGGGAGTGCCGAACCAGAGGACACAACTTAAAAATACGGGGTAGACCATTTAGGACAGAGATGAGGAGAAACTACTTCACCCAGAGAGTGGTGGCTGTGTGGAATGCTCTGCCCCAGAGGGCAGTGGAGGCCCAGTCTCTGGATTCTTTTAAGAAAGAATTGGATAGAGCTCTTAAAGATAGTGGAGTCAAGGGGTATGGAGATAAGGCTGGAACAGGATACTGATTAGGAATGATCAGCCATGATCACATTGAATGGCGGTGCAGGCTCGAAGGGCAGAATGGCCTACTCCTGCATCTATTGTCTATTGACTGATAACTCTGGTAATGATTTATATCTTAGTTCTCATACAGCAGCCTGCTGATTTGAACACTTTGCTAGTTTTCTGGAGTTTAACTTTTTACATGGAAGGCCCAAACCACAATTATCTGTCAAGTCATCTCTGAGCTTTAACCAGGGTGTATTAAAAGCAGGATTAAAAATATTACAATTAAATGAAAGAAATTTGCATTTAGTTTTATTAGCAAGATAACCCAGTGTAGGGACTTCACAGGATTCTTATGTAAATGGTTCAAGATTGTCCACTTTTCATATATTGTGGAGACTTCAAGTTATGGACTGTTATACAATATACAGTAGAATGCTACCATCCTGAATACAAAGTGAAAAAGTTGATGAGATGAATGAAAATGTCATTTATTCTCATTGTTCACATAAATATTGAATTAGTTCAATACATGAGCACTGTATATAAATTGTTTTAGGAGCTATAGTTATGCTGTGATCGATCACCAAGTGATTACTGGAATTTCTTCTCTAAACTACTTCCTTTTATGAAGCTGTTTGGTTCACTTTGACTAAACCTTTTGGTTAGCTGCTTCTTTTGTAGCTCTGTGTCAACATTGTTTGAAAATTCTCCTGTGAAGTATCTTTGGATGATTTATTATATTAAAGTACATATATAAATACAATATGTACATGCATGTAGTTAGCATCATACTAACTGGGATGTACAGACTGCACTCTGACAGGCAATGTGGTAGAACGTTCTTTAATGCGAGAGCAGAATTTTGCCTCTCTGGGAGACTATATATTCAATATTTTGTATATACTGCACTCTTTCTTTGGGCATAGTCTTGCTGTCATATTCCTGGGTTATATGACTCTATAACCATCTTTTAATAAACATCTTTGCAGTATCAGACATCTACCACTACATGGAACTTCAAATCCAGTTCTGTGCATACTTCAAATCTACATTACTAGAGTCATAGAGATGTACAGCACAGAAACAGACCCTTCCGTCCAACTTGCCCATGCCGACCCAATCTAGTCCCACCTCCCAGCACCTAGCCCATATCCCTCCAAACCCTTCCTATTCATATACCCATCCAAATGCCTTTTAAATGTTGCAAGACCAGAATTTATGATATACTCCTGGAAATTCAATTTACCCTGTCTTTACACTGGCCATTCATGGGAGATTTACCTGTATATGTTAAAATATAACATTTTGTGAAATCATACTGTAAATTACAATATTTAACTGTGCAAAAAAAACTTGCATTTATTTCAGTGCCTTTCGTGACTCCATTCCAAAGGGCTTTACAGCAAATGGCATGTTTTTGAATTGTAGTCACTTCTGTTATAGGAAACACAGTTGCCAATCTTTGCACAACAATCACCCACAAGTCATAATGAGCTAATCAATAAATTGTTTTGTGGTGCTCACAAGGATAAATATTAGCCAGACCGATGAGCATAACTTCTCAGGCTTCTTTGAAAATAGTGAAATGAGATAATTTACAGCCCTTGAGAGGTCAAACAGGGCCATGATTTAATATTTTATTTCAAAGACAGTTGTTCTCACAGTGCATTTCTCTTGCAAAACTCCATTGGAACCCTAGAGTGGGAATTAAATCCACAATCATCTGACTCAGAGGGAGTTTATTAGCAACTTACCTACAGCTTAGTTCACAGACAGGGAATCTAACAGTAAACAAGTGAAAGAAATTAATTCAGATTTCTAATGATATAAAGGAAAACTGCAAGATGGATTTGTACTTAACTGGTGTGTCTTTAAAATCACATGATGTGGAAGTGCCAGTGTTGGTTTGGAGCGGACTAGGTCGAAGTCATACAACACCAGGTTATAGTCCAGCATGTTTATTTGAAATCACAAGTTTTCAGAGTACAGTTCCTTCATCAAGTGGAGTCACCTGGTGAAGGAGCAGCATTCCAAAAGCTTGTGATTTCCAATAAACCTGTCGGACTATAACCTTGTGTGACTTTAAAATCACAGTCAACTTGAACATTGCTAAAAGGAAAGGCAAAGGCGAGGCTTTTCATCTTGCACTCTTCGGGACAAACCATACTTGAAAGAGGAACACCAATTTATACAGCATGAGAAGAAGATGGGTCATTGGTATTGAGATGCAGTAGAGATGGTCAGCCCCTGACCATGTTTGCCATGAAAATGCGCAATCTATGCATAAATTCCTTTTCCCAAATAAAACAAGGTTCTGTGTATTAATGTGCACAGATTTTTAGAATATGTAATCACATTGCAAACCCAACTGATGATCTTAAATTTGTTTTCAAACAAATGCCTTTCAAACCTGTCAACCCTCTTATTCCTATTTTTTTTGTGGTGTATATTGGTGATGAAATAAATCTACTGCCAAAAATATGTCCATAGTGGGAATTTAATGGTGAGCTTCTCATCTGAGAAAGTGGTGAACTTTCATTAAAGTCCCTCTATGGCAGGTACAGTGTATGTTTTCTTAGGTAAGGAGAACAAAACTGTGTACAATTGTCCAAGTATGAACTCAGCAAGGCCCTATACCAGCGGCAGCTAGACATCTTTCATCCTATATCCAATCCCTTTGCAAGGCCAGCATACAATTTCCCTTGCTCTTAATTACAAGCTGCTTGCAGTTACTGATTTACAAGGACATACAGGATAGTTTATTCACCCGCATTTTCCAATTAATAATTGTTTAAATAATATTCTGCTATTGTTTTGCACACTGAAATTGATAACTTTACACTTATCCATGTTGTATTGCAACTACCATGTATTTGCCTTGAAGTGTCCTTATTTTCTCTTTACTACTCTTACATCTCATAATTTTGCATTTTCAGGAAAATTGGCAATAATACATTTAACTCCTTCATTCAAATCATTCATATATATTGTAAATAGCTAGTGCCTAAGCATTGATCTCATTTGTCACCACCTTCGACTCCCAAAAATATTCACTTATACCTACTCTACCTCTGCTAACCAATATTCAATCTGTGCCAGTATATACCACCATTCTCATGTGCATTGATTTTACACACTGGCTTCTTATTTTGGAATTTATCAAGAGCTTTCTGAAAATTCCCAACATCACATCCACTCATTCTTCCTTATCAATGTTATTAGTTATGTCCTTAAATAAGCTCTAGTACGTTTGTCAAATGTGAACTCCCTCTCATAAATCTATGTTGACATGGTCTAAATCTGTGATTATTTTTGAAGCATCCTATTATTGCATCTTTCATATGTTATTGATTTTATATTAAATATTCCATAATTCTCTATTTGCCATGTTCCAGTCTACTGGAACTGTTCCAGAATCTCCAGAATTTTGGTAGATGACAGTCAATACATGCATCTTCCATGGACACTTCTTTTACCACCTTGAAACGTGGATTATCAGGTCTTGGGGATTTATCTGTCTTTAGTCCTGTTAATTCATCCAGTCATTTCTTCTAACTAATAGTAATTTCCATCATTACTTCCCTAGCATTATTACCATGAAGTTATTTGTGTCTTTCTATGTGAAGACTGAACCAACGGAGATGTTTGAAAATAAAAACAGCAAGTGCTGGAGAAACTCATTGACGAGAATGTGGAGACAGATAGATTAATTATCTTGCATGAAATTTGATTCTTCTTCAATAATTTCTGAAGGTGCAGTATTTCCTGTGGTGGGGATGATGGTGGTTGTTCTGTCCAGGTGGGGAAGATATGTCTTGTGGGAGAAGGAGGGGTGCAAGAGCGTGTCCTGTTGTTGAAGGGGGATGGGGTTGATGGTGATGGAGTGATGGCGGTGCGTCCTTTTGGAAAGGGGTAGGATACAGAGGCCTGGATGCAGGGCGGTTGCTATGGCGCGTTGCCTAGCGCGTGCGTCACCCGGAGACCGGTCACGTGGCAGCGCCATCTTGCCCCGGGAGGGTGATGTCGCCTTTTATCGTGTCCACTGTGAGTACCTCCTAGAGGTGATGACGGTCGCAGCGTGGCTTGGAAGTAAAACTTGTTCCTTCTTTGACCTTAGCCGTAGGTGCAGCCAAATCGGGAGAAGGTATGGTGTCGCAGATCGAGGGGAGATGTAAGTAGTCAGTGGTGCCGTGTAGATAGCGAACTGCAAGAGGCAGGTGGCAGGGTAATGGCCTAGGTGTTAAATAGTGTAAAGCCATAGAGTTAAAGGGAATAATGCACTTAAAGCAGTGAGTTAAGGTGGGAAATATTGACGGTGCGAGATGCTACTTGAGCCAACTTGTATTTTCTAGCCTTCAATAAACACTTCAATAAGAGTTCTCAGCAGCCGATAAATGTTGAGAATGACATTCCTGGTTTTAAAAAAGTAAAATATACTGCACTCATTTGAGTATTTTTAGAAATGTATGGAGCACAGGCACAGTCATATTTGAAACGTTCGCATAGCTTTAATGTGCTCTAAATTCAGAATTTCCACGTCTTTGTATACAACGCTGTTGCATTACATGGTTGTGTTTTAAAAACTGAATCAAAAAGTAACTTTGCGCTACATTCATCTTTGCAAATGGAGATACTAAAGACTTATTGACCAATGACCAAATAAATAAGAAGTGACAGAGGCAGGTGGAAGATGATAGAAACAGAAGATACGTATACTCAATAAAGCAAAAAAGAATTAGGTTAGACAGGTTTAATTAATTCCTGATGAAGGGCTTTTGCCCGAAACGTTGATTTCGCTGCTCGTTGGATGCTGCCTGAACTGCTGTGCTCTTCCAGCACCACTAATCCAGTATTTGATTTTCAGCATCTGCAGTCATTGTTTTTACCAGGTTTAATTAATTGTAATTTTATTGTAGTTTTTGCAGTTTATTGTCTTTTTTAAAAAAAAACCTAAAGGTTTGGAGACCCATGAATTCCTGTAAGTAGTTTTTGTTACAGAAATGTCAGCATATTTGACTGAGTCCATTTACCTCTAAAATAGTGTCTGGATAGATGTCATCCCTACAGTCGAAGCAAATATCAGGCAAACAAATTTAGTCAGCAGATCCTCATTGTAGGTTTACTTTGAATTGCATTTTGTGGAACACCTGCAGTTTTGAGGTGGAAGTGAAGTGAGAACTCAGCTGCAGTAATCATAATAACAGAAGGTAGGTGTACAACCTAGTAATAAACTGGAAAACTCAGGATGGGTTATGAAGTGGGCTGGGTGCTGGTAGGTGTGACTAGATTGGGTTGATATATCTGGTCAGCCTGGACGGGTTGAATCGAAGGGTCTCTTTCCATGCTGTACATCTCTATGACTCTATGATAAGACAGGAAGATATAGGAGCAGAATTAGGCCATTCAGCCCATCAAGTCTGCTCTGCCATTTGGCCATGGCTGACATGTTTCTCAACAACATTCTTCTGCTTTCTCCTCAACCCTTGATCCTTCTACTAATCAAGAACCTACCTATCTCTGTCTTAATTCACTAAATGAATTTGCCACATGTGCAGTCCCTGAGTTCCACAGAGTCACCACTCTCTGGCTGAAGAAATGCTTTCTCATCTCCATTCAAAAGAGTTATCCCTTCGCTTTGAGACCGTGCTTCTGGATCCTAGTCTCTCCTCAGAGTAAAAACATCTTATCCACATCAAGTCTCTGCAGGCCTCTTCATATCATGTAAGTTTCAATCAGATCTCTACCTCATTCTTCTAAACTGTATTGAGTACAGTCCCCAAGTCCTCAACCGGTTCTCACATGACAAACCTTTCATTCCTGAAATTATTCTTGTGAACCTCCCCTGGAACCCCACCAACACCAGCACATCTTTCTTTAGATATGGTGCCCAAAACTGCTGTCACTGGACCAATTGCAGTCTGACCAGAGTCTTATACAGTCTGAGCAGTCCATCTCTGCTCTTGTAATCTAGCCGTCTTGAAATGAATGCCAACACTAATTTGCACTGCTAACCACAAACTGAACCTGCATGTTGTCCTGAACTAGGGCTTCTAAGTTCCTTTGCACATCAGATTTCCGAAGTCTTTCCCGATTTAGAAAATGGTGTATGTCTCTATTCTTCCTACTAGAGCTCAAAACCTCACAGTTTGCTATATTGTATTTCATCTGCCTGTTCTTTCCCCCCTGTGTAGCATGTGCAAGTCTTTCTGTCCCCTCCCTGCTTCCCCAACACTACCTGTCTGTCCACTTTGGGTCCTCTGCAAACTTAGCAACAAGTTCCTTTGTTCAGATCATTAATGTATTACATGAATAGTTTTGGTCCCTATTTAACCATGCACTTCTAAACACTCTGCAATCTCATAATAATTATGTCTAAAATCTTACCAATGATTTCTGTCCTCTGCCTCCCTCCCGTCTTAAACAGGACCATTACTTTGGCCACTTTCCAGTCCTCTGGAACTCTCCATGATACCTGAAAGATCACCACTAACACCTCTAATGTCCTCAGCTATCTTGTTAGTCTGGGATGTAGACAATCCGGTCCAGGTGACTTATCCATCTTCAGATTTTTCAGCTTTCCCACCACCTTCTCCTTAGCAATGAATGCTACACTCACTCACCACCACCACCACCACCACCAGCTCCCCCCCCCCCCCAAATCCTGGACACTCTTGACATTCTGGTGTGTTGCTGGTGTTTCAATCTTTTGTGTTAGTACCTTGCTTTCATCTTCTCCTGCTTCCACTCTCCTCCACCACCACCACCCCCCACTCCCGGAATTGTTTTTTTCTTATCTTCTGCTGGTTATTTAAAGGCTTCCCAATCCAGTACCGTCCCACTAATTTTCACATTGAATGTCTCTTTGCTTTTGTGCTGTCCCTGACTTCTTTAAGATGAGGATGAGCATTGGTTGACTTGTCCTCACCTTTGATACCCTTTTTCCTTCGAATGATTTTTAGTTGTGCGTTCGAATTACCCCTGGAACTCCTGTCATTGCTGCAAACCATCTTTTCAATCAGCTCTGGCCAGCTCCTCCCTCATGTCTTTGTAGTTACCTTTACTCAATTGTAACACTTGTTTGATTCAGTCTTCTCCCTCTCAGACTGCAGCGTGAATTCTATCATATTAACGTTACTGCCCACTCAGGGTTTCCTTCACCTTCAGCTCTCATCAAATCTGCTTAATTACACATCATTAAATTCAGCATTGCCCATTCCCTAGTAGACTGTACCACAAGCTGCTCTGAAAAACTATTTTGTCGACATTTCATGAATTCCATTTCTTGAGATCCAGTACTGATCTGATTTTTCACAGTGCACCTGTATATTGAAATTTCCTGTGATTATTGTAATTGATAAATATTGTGTTATAAAGTGAATGCATGGTATAGAGACAGGCCTCACTACTAAAAAGCTTGTTTAATCATGCTTTTTAATGATGAACCAAAGCATTTCTCCCCGGCATGATTCTTCAGCTGTGCTGTAAAATAGATACAAACAGCAACATTGAGACAGATTGATGACATCTCCAAGATCAGAGGACAAGGACACATCTTTCTTGGATATGGGATGCAGATGGGAATGGTTTAAGGAAAATTCTGTTCACTGCAGCAAGAAATGCTGATTCTTTGGTTTCCATTAAAGTGTAATTACAATGATCAATTTTGAAGCAAACATTAACATTTCCATAATTTAAGTAAGTGTTGGTATCTCTGGAAATCTTTGTTTTGAAATCAGTATCTCTAAGAGGAGAAATTCCATGAAAGAACTCTAGTTTTATATTTCCTCCCCACTTGTAGTGTAACTGGTTACAGCTTTTTACTTTTGATTTAATGTTGTACATATGTTATCAGTCTACTTTAGGAATCAATTTTAATTTGTATGGGAGATACAGTGCTAATGTAGTGTTGAGGATCTGCCATCAGCTGTGTAATGCTATTGAACTTTTTGAGGAGGTAATCAGAAGAGTTATAGAATCATGGAGCTGTACAGCATGGAAACAGGCCCTTCAGTCCATCTCACCTATACCAATCACACATTCTAAATTAATCTTAATGAGGGTAATTCATTTGATGCTAACTTTATGGATTTCAGCAAGACTTTGGATAAAGTCCCACTTGGTAGACTAGTTAAGAAAGTAAGAGCCCATGGAATCCAAGGCAAAGTGATATATTGAATCCAAAATTGGCTGAGGGCAAGAAGTAGAGGGTGATGGCAGAAGGATATTTTTTGATGAGAAGTCTGATTCCAGTGGGATTCCACAGCTTTGGTGCTGGGCTCTTGCTATTTGTGATGTACGTTAATGATTTTGACTTAAATAGAGGGGGTATGAAGAAGAACTTGGCAGATGGTAAATATTGAAGAGGATGTCAGGTGGGTAGAGTGGTGACAAATGGAATTCAGCCTGGAAAATGTGAGTGTGCGCACTTAGGGAGGACTAACGAGGCAAGGCATTACGCTGTGAATGTAAGAACCTGGAAAATTCTAAAAATCCAAGGAGTATTGGTGTATACATTCTCAGATCACTGAAGATAGTAGGGCAGGTAGATAAAGTAATTAAGAAGTCATATGGGATATATGCCTTTATTAGCTGAGACTTAAATAAGAGCAAGGAGATTAATCTGGATCTGTGTAAAATGTTATTTTGACCATAATGGGAGTGTTGTGTGCAGCTCTGGTCACGTTAAAAGATCGACATGATTGCACTAGAGACAGTGCAGAGGAGATTAATCAGGACACTTTCCTGAGCTAATGGGGACTGGATGAAGGTGTATAAGATTGAGAGGCATAAAAAAAGTTGATAGTAAGGCACTTTTTTTTTTCATTTAGAGGGGGCAGTTTTAACGTAAGAGCTAAGTTGGTTAGTGTTGCCAGACTTTTGTTGACTGACATTGATACCATGGGTCAAATAGCCGCCGCCTCTGCTATAAACGTCTGAATCTATGACTACCATGTGCACGATGCATTGAATAATAACCAATAATTAGACTTAAAAGTATAGACCTGCTGTGCTTTTCCACACATCCAGGTTTCATGACTGTAAACAGCGGAACAATAATTGGTCTTTGTAATGCTTGCAGTAGAATCAACTGCAGGTTTAGCATTTATGTATAAAAGTTGCATTATCTATCTGCCAGCAGCTCATAGGACCTAGAAAAATGTTGCTCTCATGTCAATGTCATCAAGTTAGATTTGTCTGTATTGGAGAGTGGCATCAATAGCAGAAGTATCACACCCCTTCTGATATAAAAATATCTTTAGTTGTGCATTTGCTGGGCATTGAACCACCACCTACCCCAGTCTTTGTTTTTGTATCAGCTAATCTAAACTGATTTGGTGGGTTAGGGAATAAGCATCTTACTGAAGATGGTCAGCTTAGTTCCATCTTAGTTTCTTTACAGGGAGTGATACATCTTATTAACTAAATTAATGCCTCTAATGTCCAGTCCATCACTAAAACCTTACATCTAACATTTTTCTGATTTTTGACAGTTCTGAATATTGGTCACCAATATTCTAAAAATGTGTATGTATTGTTATATTAATTTTGAATATGGTTCAAATGAAGTTTTTTTTTCTTTGTTAGCATTTTTCATAGCTGATCATTTTCTGTCAATAATTTTGCAACTGGAATTTTTTTATACAAGTGTGATTTAAGGTATTGTTACTTCATTTGTCAGAAAAACATAAAATATTTAACCATAGATTCTTTTTCTGTTTTCCACCAAAGGTGGTGCTGCAAAAATGAAGATACAGAGCAGCCATTTTGTGATCCTTTCATTTGGAGTTTTGAACTCTATAATCAAGATGAATATTGTCTAATAATTTAACACTGCTGTTTAGCGTACGCCATCAAAATGCAACAGTGGACATTTTCAATTTTTCAGAAGATATAAATTGAAAATTACTATGTACAGCACAGCATTCTAGGCATGGAGGAGTGTGTGCACACAGATAAAGCTGAAGGTGACATGTCAGAGTCCAATAGTAACCATGGAAACCAACTGAAGAACCTGGTTAACATAAGTGGTAAGTTTATTAAAATGGAGGAATAATATATAGGGCTTAGAGGTAAATAGATACCACATGTATCTATATCAAAGTATTTTGAGAATATTGACTGACTAATTTGACTTATACATTTTGATGCCTTTCCATCTGTATTTTGTAAACTTTGTAATAAATATGTTTTCAATATGTAGACCTTCACATACAACCATATATCCAAGTATATTTATTTTCTTCCTTCCAGCTCGGTGAGTTCCTCCCAACCTATTGCACACAATTTCGTGTAGGAACCTGTTAACATAATGAATGAACTTTTCATGATATCTGAAAATGTCATGCAATGAGAGAATAAAAACTAGGCTAATTTGAAGATGAGAAATTCTTGTAAATTCCTCTTCAAAAGTTGTCTTTTGCCCACTATTTTTTTTAATTGAAAAGCTTTGAACCATGTTTGTTTTGTTATTAAGCACACTACATTGATTACAGTCTGCCTGTACGTTGTTCCATTTAGGACAGATTGGTATTGTTTGCCTGAATGTATTTAGGGATTGAAGTAATTTGGATATTGTGTTTGAGTGTAGGTTTTTCAAAGCGGGAGATTTGGTTTGTTGGCTGTCATTGCCTAGGCAGTCATAGTCATACAGCATGGAAACAAACCCTTTGGTCTAACCCATCTGTACTGACCAGACATCACAATCTGACCTAGTCCCATTTGCCAATATTTGGCCCATATCCCCTCAACCCTTTCTTATATACCTATCTAGATGCCTTTTAAATGATGTTATTGTACCAGTCTCTCCCACTGCCTTTGGCAATTCATTCCATATATGGACCAGCCTCTGTTTGTAAAAAGTGCCCCTCCAGTCTCTTTTAAACTTTCCCCTCTCCCTTTAAATCTATGCCCTCTAGCTTTGGACTCCCTTGCCCTGGGAGAAAAGACCTTGGCTACTCACCCTATCCATGCCTCATGATTTTATAAATCCCTAATAAGGTCACCCCTTGCTCCAGGGGGATAAAAAGCACCAGTCTATTCAGCCTCACCCTGTTGCTCAAACCCTCTAATCTTTTCTGAACCCTTTCAAGTTTAACAACATTTTTACTATAGCAGGGAGACCAGAATTGAACACAATGGTCTAAAAGTGGTTTCACCAAAGTCCTCTACAGCCGCAACATGATATCCCAACTCCTATTATCAATGCACTAATCAACAAAGACAAGTGTACCACATACAGTCATCACCTTGTGTACCTGTGACTCCACTTTTAAGGAGCTATGCATCTACACCCTGAGGTCTCTTTGTTTGGAAACACTCCCCAGGAGAACCCTGCCATTAACTGTATAAGTCCAGTACTGGTTTGCCTTTCTAAAATGCAAAACCTCACATTTATCTAAATTAAACTCCATCTGCCACCGCTCGGCCCATTGGCCCATCTAATCAAGGTCCTGATGTACTCTGAGTGTTCTTCATTGTCCACTACACTACTAATTTTGGTGTCATTTGCAAACTTACTAACCATACTTCCTATATTCACATCCAAATCACTTATATAAATGATGAAAAGCAGTGGACCCGGCACCGATCCTTGCAGCACATCACTGGTCACAGGCCTCTGAAAAACAACCCTCCACCACCCCCTCTATCTCCTATCTTCAAGCCAATTTTATATCCAATTGGCTCACGCCCCATGGATTCCATGTGATCTAACCTTGCTAACCAGTTTGCCGTGCAGAACCTTGTTGAACACCTTACTAAAGTCCATGTAGACAACTCTGCCTTCATCAATCTTCTTTGTCACCTCTTCAAAAAAAACTCAATCAAGTTAGTCAGAGATGATTTCCCTTGTGCAAAGCCATGTTGACTATCCCTAATCAGTCCTTGTCTTTCCAAATGCATGTAAATTCTGTTCTTCAGAATCCCCTCCAACAACTTGCTCACCACTGACATCAGGCTCACTGGTCCATAATTCCCTGGCTTTTCCTTATCACTGTTCTTAAATAGTGGTACCATGTTAGCCAACCTTGGTCTTCTGCCATCTCACCCATGGCTACCGATGACATAAATATCTCTGCAAGGGATCCAGCAATCTCCTCCCTAGCTTCCCACAAAGTTCTGGGAAACATCTGATTAGATCATGAGGATCTATTCACTTTCATGCATTTTACGATATCCAGCACCACCACCCCTAATATGGACATTTCTCAAGACACCACTATTTATTTCCCCAATTTATTCAGCTTCCATGCCCTTCTCTACAGGAAGTACAGACGTGAAATACTTGTTTAGTATCTCACCCATCTCCTGTGTTTCCACACACAGCAGTTTTCTCTTAAATTGATTTGGATATTTGGAGAGAATTTGATGTGCTGAAGATTAGGTCCTAAATTACTTTATAAACAAAAACAGAAATTACTAGTAAAACTTAGGTCTGGCAGCATCTGTGGAGAAAAATCAGAGTTTATGATTCAGGTCCAATGACCCTCCTTCAAACCCTGAAATGTTCACTCTGGTTCCTCTCCACAGATGCTGCCAGACCTGAGTTTTTCTAGTAATTTCTGTTTTTGTTTCGGATTTCCAGCATCTGCTTTTGGTTTACTATTTCCTAAGTTAATTTAGTATTTTTCTAAACATCCATTCAAATTGAAATACCTGCAACAAATGCAATGCATTACTGAGGGCACACAGTAAAATAACAACTATTTGGTAGCATTCACTCACCATGGTTTGTGTTCTTACTTCACACTTCAAGAGACTATCTAAGCACAAATTGACTATTTTTGATATAAACCGTTATTACACTTTTTAAAAAAAAAATTAATTGACTGAAGCATTTTGGGAAGTCCTAACGGTACAAATAGCAGTCAATAAATGGAAGCTTATTTCTCCTTTGTTAGCTGCACTTATCTGAATCTACATTGGGTATTTTGTGTGTCGTTATAATTAGTTAGACTTGTTCCGATTGTTAACATCCATCGAATAAAGTCCAGGTTTGTTATCAGTTGTGGAGGATGGATAGATCCAGGAGGTGTTTGGGGGAGTATAGCATATCATCTGAGGTGCTGGAAGAGGCTAGCTTGTTGATTTCAGAGAACCAGTGAGAGGTGGGGTTTACAGAATGTGTTTGTTCAATAATCAGAAAGTTTGAATCATGAAAACACTTCACAATAATCAATTTGGCGAAATGTCTCACGATGTGAAACCAAGTCATGTAAACTACAGGGCCTAGAATTGATTTGATTCCTAATCAGTGAAAGTTACTCAATGGTAACAGTTGAGGTATTAGAATTGGTTCCAGTACTCTGGAGTGAGGGAGGAAAGTAAATGATTTTCTTATGTTTGTTCTTGACTAATAATCTCTGCTCAAGGGTTTGTACACTGTCTCTAGCATCTCTCAAAGAACAGCTAGTTCAGATTCCAAATGACAGCTCTAGAGACACTACTGAAAATTGTGTACCTCCAGAGGAAAGGCAAGAAACTTAGTCTAAGCTTCCATTTTTCATTCTTCTGTTGGATTGATATTTTCAAAACAATAATAAAAATTAGAATATTTTCCAGTATCTTAATATTGCCAGAGATGCATACCAGTTTCTGATTTCTCTTTGCTTTTTTTCTTCTAAAGGTAATTGTAGTAGATCAACCCAATATTCAGAAGATGATTTGCTCTGTAAAGAATCAGAAGTTCATCTTTTACCCACTAGTAGATTGGTGACAACCAAAAATAAAAATGAAACTGGAAATAAAATGAAGGAACAACAGATGAGCAGCAATTTTTCGCACTCTGTAGATATTCAGGTAAACACTATGTCATCTGCAAAGTCTAAAAAGGAAAGTTAGGACCTGTATTTTACTTCACCAATAGATGTAAAGCATGTATTTTTAAAACATTCAGGACTTGTTCACTGGGTTTTTATTTCATAACAACAGATAAAAATGTGTTAATATTATCTCTCATGACATTACTGACTGACTCTTGCTTATACAGTTCTGTGGGCAGAGGCAGCTTTTGAATACCTAGATTAGATAGTCATCCTCGACCTGAAAACCATACGTTAGTCAGCTACAAGGAGCTGTTCTCTTTTAACTGAATTCTGTTCCTGTATGCTTCCATCCAAGTTAACCAATTGAAGATCCAGACCAGGAATTTTTGGCTGAAAGCAATACAATTAGTTTTATTGTTGAGCTGTCTGATGTTGACTAATTTAGCGTAATTCACAAGAAACCTGGGACCACTGATTGATTTATAGCTGCACTGTATGTTTAGTTGACATTAACAGTCTTTTTAAAATTAACAATTAATAAGCATTGATTCCTTTCTTCTTGACCAAATCTGAGGGTGAACTCGACTATTTTACAGCTGTGGCATCCTATTTGACCTGTACAAGATTGGGTCCATATCACATCCATCAATATGCTTGCAACAATGTCTGTAATGTTGTCCATATCCACAGTTGTCCATGCTCACAGACAGTTGGAACATTCATCTATGTCCCTTTTATTATTTTTAAACCAAAGGTTCCCAAAGCTCACTTTATTTCCAAATCGTTACTGTGCATGAGGCCATTCAGCCCACAGTGTATTTACTGGCTCTCTGAACACTTTGATTCGCACCACCCTCCTGCCTTTTCCCTAAAACTGTACACAGATTTCCTGTTCAAATAGTCATCTAGTGTCCTCTTTAATGCCTCCAGTCTCTGTTAAAAGTAATATCAAAATTCATTTTTGGTCATCCCATGTTAATCTCCTCACACTCACTTTTTCCCCCCAGGACTATTTTACTTTCTTGATAAAGATGCTATATGATTGCAGACTTTTAATTTGAATTTGATATTCAGCTCTTGTGTTGTAGATGCACACAAATCTATTCAACTTTTTTCATGAAACAATTATAATGCGAAGATACATGTTTACATAACACAAGTTTAATAGTTTGGTGTATTAAATGATTTCTTTTAAAAAAGAAACAAAAAGTCTCAAACTCTGAATTTCTTGTTTACACTGAAATTTTCAGCAAAGTGTTTCATTTTTCATAACATCTAACCTCTTAGACTCTGTCTGGCTCTTTCTATGCCCATCAGATACAGGATCCTGTATGAATTAGACTGCCCTTGAGATGTAAAGAATCACCAGGGGATGGACCATTCACTCTTTTCCCCTGAAGGAGTCAGCCTGATGGTATTTTGGCATTTGAATACAGTAGCCTGGAGTAATTGATTCTCTGCACATCCAGAGCATGAGAGTCCTCATGAGTTTTGTACTCTCAGAAAGCAACAGTGAGAAGTGTATCTCTCCAGGTGAAAGGCCGGATAAGATTGTCTCCTACTCTGGATGGTGCATTGCACCTAATGACCTGATTAGTTTCAAATAGTTTGGAAAAGATAAACAACTGTCCCACAATAGGAACCTATAAAATGGGCTGAGATGTTGCTGATGAGAGAATGGCACAGCAGTCTGTTCCACTCCCACAACCACTTCCACCCCTCACAATTCCTCATGCATCACACCTGACATTACTTCTGCCCTTCACATCATCGCTGATGCCACATGCTCAGTGACTTCCGCCACCCGTACTGCCGTGGTCACCACCACTTCCGCCCCCACCAGCGCCACTCACCTGCATTCTGCTGACATGCCCCCCACAGACCCCACTGTGACTATCCCCACCCCCCAGAACCCCAAGGGGAACACTACCCCTGCTCATGACTCCACCCCCATTCCCCCCACCATCACACCTACTCCAGTTACAAGTTCGCCCCCATTCCCAGCTCTACGCCCACACCAGATCCCATCTCCCAGCCCTGCCGAGTTTTCACCATCCCCCCAGACCTCCCCCTCACTGAGGACGAACGATCAGTCCTCAGCAAAGGACTCACCTTCATCCCCCTCTGTCCATGCATCAATGAATTTAATACACGCCGTGACGTCAAAAAATTCTTCCATCGCCTCCGCCTCCGAGCTTACTTTCACCATCAGGACTCCCGCCCACCTTCCGAGGACCCCTTCACCCAACTCCAACACACTGCATCCACCTGGACACCCCACGCTGGCCTATTACCTGCCCTCGACCTCTTCATTTCCAACTGCCGCCGGGACACTAACCGCCTCAACCTGTCTACCTCCCTCCCCCACTCCAACCTCTCACCCTCACAACGCGCAGCCCTCCAATCCCTCTGCTCCAATCCCAACCTCACCATCAAGCCAGCGGATAAAGGGGGCACAGTGGTAGTCTGGCGCACTGACCTCTACAACGCTGAAGCCAAACGTCAACTCAAGGGCACCTCTTCCTACTGCCCCCTCGACCATGAACCCACCATCCATCACCAAACCATCATCTCCCAGACCATACAGAACCTCATCACCTCAGGAGACCTTCCAACCTCATAGTCCGGGAACCCCGCAATGCCCGGTTCTACCTCCTTCCCAAGATCCACAAGCCTGACCACCCTGGCCGACCCATTGTCTCAGCATGCTCTTGCCCCACTGAACTCATCTCTACCTACCTCGACGCTGTCCTATTCCCCCCTAGTCCAGGAACTCCCCACATACGTTTGAGACGCCACCCACGCCCTCCACCTCCTCCAAGACTTCCGTTTCCCTGGCCCCCAACGCCTCATCTTCACCATGGATATCCAATCCCTCTACACCTCCATCCGCCATGACCAGGGCCTCCAAGCTCTCCGTTTTTTCCTCTCCAGATGTCCCCAACAGTACCCTTCTACAGACACTCTCATTCGTTTGGCCGAACTGGTCCTCACCCTTAACAATTTCTCCTTTGAATCCTCCCACTTCCTCCAGACCAAAGGGGTAGCCATGGGCACACATATGGGCCCCAGCTATGCCTGTCTCTTTGTTGGCTACGTAGAGCAGTTGATCTTCCGTAATTACACCGGCACCACTCCCCACCTCTTCCTCTGGCTACATTGATGACTGCATTGGCACCACCTCGTGCTCCCGCGAGGAGGTTGAGCAATTCATCAACTTCGCCAACACATTCCACCCTGACCTAAAATTTACCTGGACCATCTCTGACACCTCCCTCCCCTTCCTGGACCTTTCCATCTCCATTAGTGACGACCGACTTGACACTGACATTTTTTTACAAACCCACCAACTCCCACAGCTACCTGGATTACACCTCTTCCCAGCCTACCTCTTGCAAAAATGCCATCCTGTATTCCCAATTCCTCCGCCTCCGCCGTATCTGCTCCCAGGAGGACCAGTTCCACCACAGAACACACCAGATGGCCTCCTCCTTTAGAGACCGCAATTTCCCTTCCCACGTGGTTAAAGATGCCCTCCAACGCATCTCGTCTACATCCCGCACCTCCGCCCTCAGACCCCACCCCTCCAACCGTAACAAGGACAGAACGCCCCTGTTGCTCACCTTCCACCCTACAAACCTTCGCATAAACCAAATCATCCGCCGACATTTCCGCCACCTCCAAAAAGACCCCACCTCTTTCCGCCTTCCGCAAAGACCGTTCCCTCCGCGACTACCTGGTCAGGTCCACGCCCCCAAACAACCCACCCTCCAATCCTGGCACTTGCCCCTGCCACTGCAGGAACTGTAAAACCTGCGCCCACACCTCCTCCCTCACCTCTATCCAAGCCCCTAAAGGAGCCTTCCACATCCATCAAAGTTTTACATCCACTAATATCATTTATTGTATCCGTTGCTCCCGATGCGGTCTTCTCTACATTGGGGAGACTGGGCGCCTCCTAGCAGAGCGCTTTAGGGCACATCTCCGGGATACCCGCACCAATCAACCACACCGCCCCGTGGCCCAACATTTCAACTCCCCCCTCCCACTCTGCCGAGGACATGGAGGTCCTGGGCCTCCTTCACCGCCGCTCCCTCACCACCAGACGCCTGGAGGAAGAACGCCTCATCTTCCACCTCGGAACACTTCAACCCCAGGGCATCAATATGGATTTCAACAGTTTCCTCTTTTCCCCTTCCCCCACCTCACCCTAGTTCTAAACTTCCAGCTCAGTAACTGTCCCCATGACTTATCTGGACTTGTTCTACCTGCCTATCTCCTTTTCCACCTATCCACTCCACCCTCTCCTCCTTGACCTATCACCTTATCCCCTCCCCCACTCACCCATTGTCCTCTATGCTACTTTCTCCCCACCCCCACCCTCCTCTAGCTTATCTCTCCACGCTTCAGGCTCACTGCCTTTATTCCTGATGAAGGGCTTTTGCCCGAAACTTTGATTTTGCTGCTCGTTGGATGCTGCCTGAACTGCTGTGCTCTTCCAGCACCACTAATCCAGAATCTGGTTTTCAGCATCTGCAGTCATTGTTTTTACCCCTAGAACCAACTGTCCAGTCTATTTCTTGCCAAATTGCATATCTTTGGGAATAAGCAAATCATGCAGGGCAAACGTCCACTGGAAAACTTGTAGAAAAGTTTCGTAATGTTTTCTTTCTTTGTACACATTGCATTTAAGTTTTTAAATTTTAACTTATTCACAGAATAAATTACTTGTTTACTTCTAGATGTCAGATCTATCATTAAACAACCTTTCTGTAATTCCCTAGAAACATCTCCTGTAACCCCAGTGATAGGTCTGCCACAATTTGAGAACTCCTTCAGTAGACTCAATAACCCCAAATACTGGTGGTTCCTTTACATCTTGCACCCTTCATTAACTAGGTCATATCCAAACCTATGCTCATACTCTAACTCATGGCAAAAGGGCACAGGCAATACGAAGTGACACCAACAGTAACCTGTCACTCCACCTGAAGCATGATGTTCCTTAAGTTAAACCACCACTCGTCGTCTCTCTAATGAGAGATCAACCCAGTGGTCTGGAGAACTATGGTGACTTCACCTTTAATTCACAGCAAGCTCTGTTCCATAATCCTTGTGGGCACTGTCCTGATTAGCTCCTGGAAATGCCTTGACTTTTCTACTTTTTGTTTAAAATTCACATCTTTATTTTCAAATCTCTCCATGACCTGGCGCCTCCCTGTTGCAATCACCTCAAGCACCAGAAACTTCTGAAATCCATACACGCCTCCCTGTTCTGATCTCTTGTGAATTTCCATTCTCATCACTCCTCCATTGGTAGGCATGCTTCAGTTGGTTAGGTTCTAAGCTCAGGAATTTTCTAAACCTTGCTGTCTTAAAGGCAAGAGAGGTAATCCTTAAAACCTTTTTTTTACCAGACTTTTCATCACCCTGTCCTCTTATCTCTTTAAAGTGTTTTGATGTCAAATGCTATTTGACAATTGTTCCTGTTCAGAGCTTTGGGTTGTTTTAACTCTATTAATTGCACTGTATAAATGTAATTTTACTTTAAATGATTATACGAACAGTTATGCAAATTGAATTTTGAGCTTGGGTAAAATTGTAAGAAATTTAGCACCATTTGTTTAGAAATGCATTTGCAAAGTTACCAGATGAATTTTAATAAGCCAGTGAGGCATTTTCAATTGGTGGATGTATAATATTGTTCCTAAAGTTGAGAGAGTTAGAAAGTTGCAAGGAAGGTTTTCATTTGTTCTTTCTAATCAGGATGAATAGCCATGTTTTGAGAAATAAGGATAACTAGAACCAAAAATCTTAACCATTTTTGTGCAAATCAACTGTTACAAGACAAGACGTCACCTTTTGCATCCCAAACTCCTTTTCAGTTAAAATTAATCTTGAAGTGAGAGTTGGCTTTGGTGATTAACCAATACAAAATTTAATTAGTGTTTTTTTTCTATCCTTGCCTTTTTTTTAAAAAATATAATGTTCATCTGTAATCTCTTCCAGTTTGTTGAAGGAGCTGGATTTTGATTTCTGTCTTATCTTTAATCTTTGCTGACTTTTTTTTTCAATATTTTCCTATTTTTGTTTCAGCTTTTACTTCCTTAAATCAACATATAAATTGTTCTAAAAGCTGTAAAATGTGTAACAACTGCTAGTAGCTGATATAATATTGTACTTATGAACTCACATTTTAATCGTTCTAGCACTGTGCAGACATCAGAGATACCAAAGGGCTCATTTGCAGTATTTGTGGGAGTACATTAAGCTGTAGAAGTTCTCTGGATAAGCACATGTTGATCCATTCCAGCAGAAAACCATATCATTGTGCAGTGTGTGGGCAGTCACTTGCAGCAAAGGACCACTTGCAAAGGTCAGTAGCCAATGATTAATGATAGTATTGTAAAAGAAAAAGTAGCAACAATGCTTATAATCAAGGTTTTACAATGAAATAATAGTTGAATGCTTGTTGTTTTTTGGGAATTAAAGCATCAAGCAGTTGGACCAGAATTTGCTATATTTATATATTTTTCTAAAAGAGGTTAATTGTACTGACTGTTCCAAACCTACAGATTAGGAGTAGCAGTAGATTTTCAATCCATCAAGCTCGCTCCATCATGACTCATCTGAGTGTGGCTACAACTCCGTATTTTGACTTATCCCAATGACCATAGATTCTTAACTAACGTGTTCATCTACTTCTGCCTTTTTAAAAAAAATTTAATGGACCTGCTGCCAGTGCGTTTTTGGAAAAGAATTTCAAAGATCACTCATCAGAGAGAGAGAGAGGAGTAAATTCTCCTCCATCTTGCTATTCATGAGTACTGTAAATAAAATAACATTAGTTGAGGAGTAGATGGACTGTTAAATGTAAATATTCCAAAAGCTGATAACCTTGCTGTTAAACATTTTACTTTTAAACTCACCATATGACATTAAATATTGTGCTTGCAAATGAGTATCCTTCAAATAACGTTCAATGTTAATGACTGCCGATAAACAATGTTGGCCCCAGAACACACTCGCTAGTAGTACTATGTCTGTTCGCCCCCACAGTGTGTGGGATCAAGAAGGCAGCTGACCACCGTCACCTCCAGAACTGTTGGGGATAGGATGGGCAATGAACACTGGCCCTAGCTAGTCACACCCATGTTCCCTTCAGTAAATTAAAAACGATTCCTATTCCTTTTTAAGGTTTCTGAATTTTTTTGGAGGTTTTAAAAACTTTGAAGTTTTAAAGTTGTGCTAGGTCATGAGGGAAAAAGAAATGTATTTCTCGTGCCTTTTGTGATGTTAGACTGCCTCAAAACACTAATAGGTGAATGGAATACTTTTGTAGTGTGCAGGAAAATTAAAAGAAAAAGAAAACTGTCTCCTTAAATTTGATCTGATGGAGATGCAAAGAGTTGTAAAAATAGTATTAATTGTGCAATATCATGAAGGTGATGAATTATGCTGCGACATAGTTTTATGGGTTTCAGGATAACTGCATCTACCATCCACATTATCATTGGAACACAGTACAATCACAGTGGGTTAGATTTTGTTGCAAAAAGTGAACGATACGGTGAAAAATATTGAGTGTAAATTATTTTGCTTTTCTACTGTTCAAAAGTATTTAAGATTACCATCTTTATTATTGATCTTGAATTCGATCTATTTTGTACAGAATATTAACTTTTTACTTTCTGTGCACTTAATGTACTTTAAAAGTAAGAGTTATATTTCTGGACATTGTCATAGATGTGTTGTTTTAGAAGTATGGGAATTTCCTTGTTTAAATATTAAAGTCATACATTCTCCCTGACATTTGCTTGGGATGTTGAATTTACAGTGTGAAGTTGCCAGCAGGACAATCTGATATCAGTGATAACACTGAGAAGACTTCTGTACCAGAAGAAGCAGGACCATTCTGGAATTCCATGGTAGCTGTGGGGATGCTGTTTGTCTGTGAAACATGTGTTGCTTACAGAAATCTCTTTGAGGCTCAAGAGACCTCCGTCCATAAATGGATGGCCCGGAGGCAGAATGAGCCTCTGCATGTTCGTGTGCAAAGACTAGAGCGTGAACGGACTGCAAAAAGACTTAAACGTGCGAATGAATCAGCAGATGAAAGGGAGATGAGGAGGCTGAGAGATCGTGAGGCCAAACGTCTTCAGAGAATGCAGGAGTCAGAAGACCAGAGGACAAGAAGGTTACAACGTGAAAGAGAAGCTATGAGATTGAAAAGGGCAAATGAGACTCCAGAAAAACGGCAGGCAAGACTCATAAGAGAGAGAGAAGCAAAAAGAATAAAAAGACGTTTGCAGAAGTTAAATCCTAGTCTATCAGTTCATATTTCTCAGAAATCAATACCAGAAATGAGCTCATTCCAGCTTCATGTTGCTTGTCCCAATCTATAAAATTAATATATAGATAAGTAAATTTGACTTTATTTTTGCTCTGAAACAAAATCTATCCCAGCGTTCCACCCAGTATGTGAGAGATTTTCATTGGAAATACGGTAACGGTGCGGAATAGAAGATACAAAATAAGCAAGTTATTGTAGCTGTGTAGTCGTACAATCTACAGTAACTTGTATAAAACTTTACAAAGTCGCACTTTTTAAAGAACCAATGATCTCAATCTCCAGTGAATCTCTGTTCTTTGTGTATTTCTGTTGACTGGAATTATGTGGCTCATTTTCTTAGCTGTTACATTAAATTATTTTACTGCACTTTTTCAAAACAAAATTGTTCTCTAAATCTTGTGTTGAATTCTTCCTTTACTTTGTTACTCAGACTTTGTCAGGGATATTTCACAGTAAGATCACAGAAGGCAAATGAGATTTCAGTTTTAAGGCAAGCTTGGTAGACGACATCTTGGTTGACATCATATTGGCTTTAGATCAGTGCTTTCGACATTCCCTTATAATTGAACAGTGCACTTAGCTAATCATATATATGATCAAAATTTGGACTTTTGAGAATGAGAGGCCTTTTACTTTTAGATGTCATCAAGTCTATATACACTGCAATTATTTTTGATTACCATCAAGGCTAGTGTAAGTATTATCACAGCGGGAAACTTGCATAAGAACAAAACTTTTTATTAGTCTGATGTATGAAATTGTTGTGGTTTAATGGCAACCAGTATGGTAGAGTTCATCCAACTCTTCCAAATACTGCTAACGCAATTATGCTTTGAATGTGATAAATGTTGACAGCAACATTGAAAACATACTGTGGTTGGAATCACCAACCTGATAAAATTCAATCTTTCTTATACTTTAATTGAATACGCAATTGCTTGAACCTTGAATTTTTTTCACAAGATCCTTGAACCTGTACATGAAACATGCTGCTTCATGTGAAGAATTATGTCTTGAGCATCAAGATGCTAATATACTTCAATAAAGGCATTAGCAGATAAATATCTCAATTAAAATCAATTCAATAGTATTTCACTTCCTAAGTTAACATTTAAATGTTATTAGGTTATACTTAACACTATTAAACATGTTGCTTTTTTTCAAGTACTAGACTTCATGGAGTAAACTTGTTTTTGTAGAGCTACAGAAACATTTAATTTAAAATTAAATACTAATTCAACCCTTCAATGTTTTTGCCAATACTGTGCCATTCAATATAATCATACTTGATTATCCAACCCAATATCCTGTCCCTGCTTTCTTCTCATACCCTTTGTTCCCTTTAGTCCAAAGAACAATTCCTAACTGCTTTAACACATCCAATGCTTTAACCTCAACTGCTCTCTGTAGCAGACAATTTCACAGGTTCACCATTGTCTGAGTAAAATAAATTTATCATCATCTGAATCCGAAATAGCCTAGTGTATATCTTTAAACTAACTCTTGGTTCTGGACGTTCTGCACATTGCTGCATTTACCCTGTCTAGTTCATACACAACGCCATCCCAACTAATTTTTCTGAATTCCAGTGAATTCTGCCCTAACCGATCCAGGTTCTCTTCATATGTAGGTCCTATCATCCCAGGAACCGCTATGGTAAAACATTGTTGCACTTTCTCCATAGCCAGAACATCCTTCCCCAAGTAAGGAGACCAAAATTAGGATCTGCTATCACCAAGTCTCTGCACAATTGCAGCAAGACAACCCTATTCCTGTACTCAAACCCTCTCAATGAAGACCAATACACCATTTGCCAGCTCCACTGCCTTCTGCAACTGCACCCTTGCTTTCAGTGACTGATGTACAAGGGCACCCACATCACCTTTTACTTCTCCACTTCCTAATCTATTGCTAATTAGGTAATCTGCCTTCCTGTTTTTGATACCAAAGTGGATAACCTCACATTTATCCATATTATACTTCTGTCATGCATTTGCACACTCACGCAATTTGTCCAAAACAGAGTGAAACATTGCTACTCACAGTTCACCATCACATCCAGCTTCCCTCATTGTCTGCAAATTTGGGGATTCCACATTCCGTTCCCTCATCTAATTCATTAATTTATAGCTGGCGAACAAGCACTGATCACTATACCCCACTAGTCACTGCCTGTCACTCAGAAAAAGACATGTTTATTCCACCCTTTGTTTCCTGTTTGCCAACCAATAATCTAGCCATGTTAATACAGTACCCACAATCCTATACACTTTAAGTTTATATGGAAATCCCTAATGTGAGACGTCTGTGAAACTTAGGAAAATCTAGATCAGCCACATCGATTGGCTCTCCCTCATCAATTTTGTTAGTTAATTCTGCCAGTAGTTTTGTCAAGCATGGATTTCCCTTTCTCCAATCCAAGCTGATTCTTTGATTCAAGTCACTGTTTTCTAAGTGTTCTATTATTGAAGCTTTTATAACCAAATCTAATATTTTCATTACTACCAATGTCTGGCTAGCCAGCCTATATTTTTCAGTATTCTTTCTATATCCTTCTTTATGTATTGGTGTTATTTAATTCCTTTAATTCATAGGAACTGTTCCAGAATCTTAACAGGTGACCACCAATGGATCCACTATTTCTAGGACTGCTTCCTTAAATACTCTGGGATGTAGCTTATTGTGCCCTGGGGATACATTAGCCTTTAATCCCATTAATTTCCCCACTATTTTGGTTTCCTTCAGTTCCCCTCACTCACTGGACACTATGTTCCCTGATATTTTTGGAATGTTATTTTTTTCCTTTTTAAAAAAATGTACAGGTCATTCTGTTATAATGTGACTTTCATCAATGTGAATTTGCAGTAGCATGATTGATGAATTGGGAGCGCTGTTTCTACAGCACAAACTTTTAAAACATGTGTTGGCTGTAATGCCATTACAGCACCAACACTAAGTGCACTGTTTCTAAAGCTTTTTTTCATAACACGGGGTTGCACAAGAATGCAAACATTGTGTTATTGAAGAAATGTATTTATGGGCAAAATATTCGATGTTGGAAATCTGAAACAAACAATGCTGGAGTAGCTGAACGGGTCTGACAGCATCTATGGAGTGAGAGAAAGTAAATGTTTCAAATCTGGTCTGACTTCTTCAGAACTACTTGCAGTTCTGAAGAAGTCAGACCAGAATCGAAATGTTAACTTTTTTTTTCTCCAAACGTGTATTTCATTAGTTTGCCATCTCTGTTCCCCATTATAATCTCCTCTGTGTCTGAGAGACACCTATGTTTGTCTTCACTAATATTTCTTTACAGAAGTTTTTTGCCATCAGTACCTTCTATTCTATTTTGGCTATCTTAATCAATGTTTTTGTTTTGCTGGGAGCAATTTAGATTGCAGTGTTCAGGTCTGTTTTTTTTTTAAAGTGTTTAGCCAATTTGTTTGCCCCTTTGATTAATATTATCCCTAATTTCCCTCATTAACCATGGTTGAGCACCTTTTCTGTTTTTAATGTTGTGTTCGACATGAATGGACACTACTGCATTTCCTTCTTGCACTCTTTAAATTTTTGCCATTGCCTATCCATTGTCACCCTTTTAAGTCACATTCTAGCCAGTTTGTATCTCATACCATCAGAGTTTCCTTTATTTAAATTCTCTCTAGTCTCAAAATCCACCACATCACTCTTCATCTTAATGAAGGATTCATCATATTGTGGTCACTCATTCCTAAGAGATCTCAGCTAGGTTGTCAATTTGTCCTTCCTCATTGCACAATACTCAGTCTAGGATGGCCTGTGCTCTAGTTGGTTCCTCAGTGTATTGATTGAAAAGCATTCCAGGAATTCCCATGCTGATGTATTACTGATTTGATTTGCTCAATCTATATTCCGATTCAAGTCTCTCGTAATTACAGCTGACCCTTTATTGCTTGTCTCTCTCACTTCCTGTTTGGTACCTTCCCCAATATTAATGCAACAGTTTAGGTGTTGAAAGAGTGTCCCCACTATCATTTTCTACTCCTTGGCATTTCTAAGCTCTCTCCATACAGATTTCACTTCATCAGACTATTATGCTAAATTAGGGAGAGTAGTAGATTGAAGGAAGAAATATCCAAATTGGCTTTTTTTTAAAAAAGCAGTGGACCTGAGGATTGGATGCAATTTAGGGTTCAGTAAAGGAGGACAAATGGATCACCGTTGCATTCATTTCCTCTTTAACCAGCAGTGCTACCCAAATCCTTTTTCCTTTTTTGTCTATCCTTTCTTTAGATGTTCATTCCTGGTCACTCTGCAGCTATGTTTCTATAATCCCAACTATATCACAACCATTTATATCTATTTGTGTGACTATTGCATCTACTTAGTGAAAAGTTAATCTCATATACACTTTCTTAAAACGATTGTGCATCTAGTTTATCAGAGTTAGATTCTACGAATGTGGTATTATCCTATCTTTTAATATCAGTAATATTAGTTTAATGTGGGACTTTCTAATGAGAAAGATACTGAGTGAAGTTGGACCAAGGCACTCCTTGATAGGATTGTCTTTTGTATACCTCTATTGCAGTTACAAATTGAATATTATAATTTTCATGGAAAATAGACAGCCCTATAACTTTATCTTCGAAGACCAAATATTTGAAGATACAGTTTACTGTGTGCTTTGGATTGAGCTTTGTCACAAATTTATTAGAGTTCTACACTTAATTTGAAACAAATATATCCACAAATTTCAAATCCTGTTGCTAGTGACATTTTGCTTCATTGGGAAACCCAATTTATTTATTCTGAATTGTATGTGACCTAATGCATGTCAAGGCACTTAATTCGTATCCATCACAGTATGATGCAATCTCATTGCATTAATGTTTACTTGCGGAAATAAATTTTAATCTATTTAATCAAGTTGTAACAGTCACTAGCTAAACATATCCCTTGAACTATTTCTTTTGTCCACAATAGATCACTTTTAAATTTAGAAATGCTAGTACATCTTTTTAAAAAATCTTTAAATGATTTGTACGACTTAATGTAACTATTTAATTTAAAAATTGCAACAGTTTTTGCACAAAATATGATGCAAGTCTGAGAGAATTGGATTTTGATGTCTGTTAGTTTGCATTTATTGAATTGTAGTAGTGTAGAATTTTGAACACTGGAACATAACTTCATTGATTTCCTAAATGTTGGATCTTAGCCCCACAGATGAAAGTTGTCTATCTTTTGGGAAGTAATTTTGTAAATTTGTAAACTATTGGAAGCACTTCTCAACAATTCTTACAATGAAATTACTTATTTTAAAATGTTAACAGTTTTGTTAGAAATGTTTGCAGTGGACAATGGTAGGTACGCTCTGTGGTGGTGTACTGAGCGATACAGGAATATCTCAGATCAAAAGATAACATCCTACAGATGCTAAAAATCTTAAAATAAAACAGGTAGGCCTATCCCTGGTTTGTACTGAGTTAGTTGACCACTGCCAGTTTCAGTAAATAGTAATTTACCACCTTTCTGACAAGGGAATCTTGGGTAAGGATCCTTTGGAAATTGGGAAGGACCAAATTAGGTTCAGTCACGATGCACAATGTTAAGTCACAATATGATTGTATCCCTCTGACTTCAGCAAAAGGGTGTGTGTTGAGGCAGTAGCTACTTGCTTACCAAAGAAGTAATCTTTCTAACTAGTTTAATGTGGTTGCCCCAAGATGTTTTATAAATATTAAAAGCTTAATATTTATTATGAAAAGATAGAATGTGGCTTTTAACTTCAGTGAAGACTCCTCCACTGTTGCTAAATTATCGAACTGCTTATCTGACATCCAATACTGGTTGAGCAGAACTGTCTTCCAATGTTGGAAAGACTGAAGACCTGTTAGGTCCCCACTTCATAACTCTGTTCCCTTGCTGCTGACTCCATCCTCTCCTTAGGAACTGAGAGAGATTGAAACACTGTGTTCACAACCTCTGTATCAAATTTGATCCAAAATGAATTTCTGTTCTTTGCCTGTCATCACTAAGACAATGTATTTTCACATCTGTCAACAATGCCACACATCACCCCTGGCTTAGCTCACCTACTGAAACCCTCATTTTTTTTTTTGTCTTAGTTGTTGCTAGATTCAATTGTTCCAATGCATTTTTGCCTATTCCAATGCACACCTGACCAACCTCCCACATTTTATCCTCTGTAAACTTGTGGTCATTCGAATACTCCGCTTCCTGTGTTTTGACTTGGAGCAAGTTCCCCCTTATCCTGTGTTCGCTGACCAATGATGAAGCAGCATTTTGAATTTAAAACTTTCATCCTTGTTTTCAAATACTGCTATGGCCCCATCATTCCCTATCTGTTATCTCCCATCCCACAACACTTTGAGAGGTCTTTACTCCTGTAATTCTTACATCTTGTGTATGCACAATTTTAATTGTTTTAGCACTGGAGGCCACATCCGCATTGTTTAGGTTCCAACATCAGAAATACCTTGCATGTCTTGCTCTCTGTCGTCTTTGAAACACTGCTTAAAATAAACTTTTCTGATCATGCTTTAAGTCAACTGATCTAATCTCTTTTTGCAGCTCAGTGTCATATTTTGTAAAGCCACATTGTGCAGCTTGGGACATTTCATTATTTTGAAGATGCTGCATAAGTTATTGTAAACAGACCAAAATTTCAGTAATTCCATAATCCTGTAAAGAACTAATACCAGTTTCTATTATAGTTCCTTCAGATTGTTTGTACTTTATCATATTGCTCAGAATAATTTTGCACTAACAATTTTATATTAATTTGCATATTTTTTATATTTGCAGGTGACGTGAGACTTAAGTCTTGCAAACAGTGAGGAAGATAGTGTAATAGACTTAGAGGACATAGGCTGGTGGATTGGACAAATGAAATTCAACACTAGAGAAGTGCGAGGTGATACATTTTTGTAGGAAATATTAGAGGTGAGAGAGTTAGGAGTGTTCATGCACAGATCTTTGAATGTGGCAAGATAGATTAATAAAGCAGCTAATGAAACACTTTATGCTTTATAGAAGCATAAAGTTCCAAAGCTAGGAAATTATGTAAACATAATCTTCGAGTTAAACTTTACTTCCAGACACTATACTTTAGAAAGACCGTGAAGCTTGGAAAGGTTAGAGATGAGATTTCTTCGAATGAGCTTCAAGGATGAAGGAGTGCAGTTACTGGATAGAATGGAGCAGAAAAGATTGCGGAGATTTGATAGAGATGTATAAAATCAGTTTTAACAATGTAAATATTTTCTATTCTCTAGCAGAAAAGTTGTGAATTGGAAGGCAGATATTTATTGTGATTGGCAGAAGAACCAGACACAATATGGGGAAAGGTTTTCTTGCACAGTAAGTTAAGATAGAAATGCATTGCCTGGTAGGTGACCAGTAAACCTATATCCAGTGTCCATCAAAAGGCAATCTGTGCTACATTTTAAGGAGAAAGTGGCAGGGATATGGGGAAGGAACTAGGCAATGGAACTAGCTGTTTCTCAAATGAGCTAGCACAGATCTGATGGATCATATGGCTGCCTCCTGAGTCCTTCTATTGTCTAATTTTTATCTTATGCCTTTTTAGTTTACTATGCTTTTTACAAAAAAAAACTGAATCAAATTGGGTCCCTTCAAAAATCTTTCTTTGGTCCAGGCAGTAGATTTTGTGGTAAAATTAATTAGAATAGGTTAAGTATTTGAAATATTTTACATGCAGAGAATTTCATGTATTGGTTTATAAATCTGTGCCATTGTTTAAAACATTGGTCCTTAAGAATTAGTAATTAGAATAATTATGTTGATTCAAAACTTCTGACAACCCATTGCTTGCTGTATCATTTTTCCCCCTTTCTTGCAAAACTGATAATGTTCAATTTACTTATTATTTCCTTTCTTGATTATTTGATTTTTATTGAGACTGTATCCCTAAAGTTCTTCACCTTGGGTTCATAATTTGATTAATGGCTAAGAAAAGACATGCCAGAGCTTTCCATTTTGTAAGAAATATTAGTGCAAAGGGAAATGGGTTGACTGAGTATGACTGGAGAGAACAAGTAATTGGCAAATGTGCTCAGAGTCCCCTTTGCCAATCAGTCAACACTCTCCTCTTGTACAGTTTCCGAGATGATTTTGTTTAAATTGGCATTCCTTGTAAATTATCCTGATGAGTGCAAGACAAAAATCTTAGACAATCCATCTTTTTTCAGTAACTCACTTTCTGTATTACAAAATGACAATTTGACTAATGTTAAAATCTGAATCAACAGTAAATCTCTTTCTGCAAAGAGGAAGGTCAGGTTACTTTGAATACATTCCAAAAACTGTCGTATCAAAGTAAAAATGAAATTTCCGCCAAGTCACTTGGTTTAATTCTGAATCACCGTTGTGCTGATGTTTAATTGCCCTTTATGCAAAAATTATTCTACTTGGAACATTTCTAGTTCTAACTACTTACAGAACATGCCTGTGTTTTCTTTGTTTTGTGTGAATTTGTTTTGAAAGAAGTAGCCTAGAATTTCATATATTCAAGACCTCATACAATATATGCTGTCTTATTACAAATGCTGATGTCCAATAAAGTTTGATTTTAAGATCTCTGAAACAAAAACAGATTTTTGTCTTGTTCTAATTTCTTCTTGCATAGAGGGAAGAAAAAGCAACTTGGAATATCGTGCAAGTAATCATCTTTGCTGTTTGTTCATGGAATGTGATAGCGTTTGGAGCACATGGGAAACTATATCCCATACCCTTGGACTGTGATACCTCAGTTCTAGACTCCTTAGTCATTGGGAACATCCTTTTTGCTTTTATTCTGTCTAGTCCTGTTAGAATTTTATAGGTTTCTGAGATTCATTGCTCAATCTTCTAAACTCTAGTGAATATACTCATAACTGATCTAGTCTCTGTCTATACATCTGTTCTGCTATCTCAGGAATCACTCCCTCCCGAAGATTTTTCCTTGGATATGGAGATTAAAACTGCATACAATATTCCAGTCATTTATATATTCACGAAAACCAAGCATAATTGCAACAAGGCATTCCTGCTCTGTACTTGAATTCTCGCCTTATGAAGGCCAATGTACCATTTAGCTTCTTGATCAACTGCAGTGATCTTTCTACAACTCTGCCCAGGTCGTCTTGAACCTCCCCCTTTCCCAATCTATTGCCATTCAGTTAATAAGCTGTTGTCTATTATTTTCTACCAAAATAGGTAACTTGATACTTATTCACATTTTACTTAAACTGCCATGTATTTGCCCATTCATTCAACTTGTCCAAATCACTGAAGAGTGTCTGCATCATCTTTGCAGCTGGCACATCTGCCCAGTTTTGAACATTTACAAACCTGGAGATATTTCATTTAGTTCCCCCCTCTAAATATTAATATATTGTAAATAGCTTTTTGGGAAATAGGGGCTCCATTTACATTCTGATTAACTCATTTATACATTAACGATCTAGTTATTGTGTAGTTAGGAAGGCAAATGCAATGATGGCATTTGTATTGAGGGAACTTGAATATAAAAGCAGGGATGAACTTCTGAGGCTCTCTATAAGGTTCTGATCAGACCATATTTTGGAGTATTGCATGTAGTTTTGGGCCCCAGGGCTCAGGGAAGGATGTACTAGCCCTGTTCAGAGGAGGTTCATGAGAATGGTCTCAGGAATGAAAAGCTTAACAGATGATGAACATTTTAAGGACTTTGGCTCTATATTCTGTAGAGTTTAGAAGGATGGCAGGGGGTGGGGGAAAGGTATCTAATTGAAACATACACAATTCTGAATGGCCTCAACAGAGTAGATATTGGGAAGATGTTTCCATAGGTAGGAGAGACTAGGACCTGAGGGCAGAGTCTTCAAGTAAAGGGAAAACCTATGGAATGCATTGCCAAAGAAGGCTGCCGAAGCCAGGTCATTAAGTATATTTCAGACTGAGATAGGTTGTTGAGTATCAAGGGCATCAATGGTTATAGGGAGAAAGCGGGAGAATGGGTTTGATAAACTTATCAGCCATGATTGAACACCAGAGCAGACTTGATGGGCTGAATGGCTTAATTTCTCCTCCTATATCTTTTGATCTAATAGTCTTATTCTATTAGGTGCAGTCAGGTAGTCACAATATCTTCTGTAATTTAGCACAGTGGCTCAGTGGTTAGCACTGCTGCCTCACAGCACCAAGGACTTGGGTTCAATTCGCGCACTGGGTGACTGTGTGGAGTTTGAACGTTCTCCCTGTGTCTGCGTGGGTTTCCTCCGGGTGCTCCGGTTTTCTCCCACAATCCAAAGATGTGCTGGTCAGGCGAATTGGTCATGCTAAATTGTCCATAGTGTTAGGTGCCTTAATCAGGGGTAAATATAGGGTAGAGGAATGGGGCTGGGTGGGTCACTCTTCGGAGGGTCGGTGTGGACTTGATGGGCCGAAGGGCCTGTTTCCAAACTATAGGGAATCTAATCAAATCATATGTAGTATTTGGGCTTGCTCAGAAGCACCATTAGAATTCATTAGTATACTCAGTAATTATTACCCCTCCAATGTCTTGGACACTACATACTGTAAATTGATGCAATATACAACCAGTCCTGTGGAATCCTAGTGAAGAATATAGATTTTTTTTTCAAATTGACCTATTCAAATATAATAAAACACATACCTGAGACAGGAAGCTAGTTAAGATCATAAATTATAAATCTTAATATTCACTGCTTGAGTTAACAAACAGGAGGACCCCATTAGGCTGACAGTGATCCAAACATCCAGGACTAATGAGATGAAGCCTGCTTATTGATAAAGATATAGTCAGTGCTGCTATAATGCATAATTGCAACACCATTTCAGCTAATGGGGCCAGAACCATGTTATTAACCAATACACGCTTTAACAGTTTATGCTTTCGAAATAGTGTTCCCAACTCATCAATTGTATTCTAGCGAATTCGCATTAACAAAATGCACATTATAGCAGAATGACCTGTACATGATGCAAGTGATCAATGACAAAATGGACTGTGACCAGAAGTAAGAACATTTTAAAGAAATATGAAGATTAAAACTATAAATTCCTACTTTGTTTCGGAGCAAAACCTTGAAGAAACACTGCCAATGTAAGTGTATCTCCAGCAAATGCTTGTAAATAAGTTTTTAAATTTGTTGAACCTCAAGAGTTGAAGTGGCTGTATAAACCACAATAATTTGGTGTTGAGTAAGGTCCTTGCAGTATCAGTAACTCCAAAGGATGGATGAATACATTTCATCACCCATTGGTAAGGAGATCAGTGTTTGAACGAGGCAGCTGTTAAATTGATTGGAAGATCCAGACAGTAGTTCTGTGGTTGCAGTAGTTAGTGTGTAGAGCCAGGAATATGGTTCTGTTTTTCTGGTAAGCATCATGATGCAATTGTTCTCAGGATAGATATTTCCCAATCAATCTGTTCAGAGATATTGTTACATACCTCTGAAAGGGACACTACCACTGCATTGTATAAGCCTTAAACGGAAGTGAAGAGATTAATGGCTGTAGGGTAACTGGGCAGACTAGGGAGAAAACTGCGAGGTAAAACATTTGGGTTTGTTTTTCCCTACTGAGAGAGTTAGTTGCACATTTGGGTTTGTTTTTCCCTACTGAGAGAGTTAGTTGCATAAAATAGGAGCAGCTGTTTCCTGAAGCGAGAACCATCGGACGAAACAGACAGAAACTTAGTCTAGGGACCTAAAGAGGGTCTCAGCAAATCCTTGTAAGGTAAAAATAAGATTCTGAGTAAAATAAGCAACACCTGCGAGCTGTTGTGAACTCCAGAAAGGCGCAGAGTGGTGGCACAAACAGTCACAAATATATGGAAGATATTGTGCTATGGGTAAACAATCATACAACTTGTCAGTTAGGACAGACAGATGTTAATAATATAACAAAAAACACTGGAATTAAAACTCAGTATTTAAGGAGGAAGGTTATGAGTAAAACTGACTCCCAGGAAGACTTCTGAGATGTAGATTGGGGCACTTCACTGTGCTGACAAACATAAATTCACTGTCTCTGATCAAAACCTTGTTAAGATAGTGTATGAAACAATTCAGAAATTGAAAGGGAAGTTGAATGGGTAACTGGTACCAATTCGGAAGTAGAGTCATATCAGACTTGAAATGTTAATGCTGTTTCTCTCTTCTTTGCTGCCAGACCTGCTCTGCCACTCCAGGATTTTGTTTGTTTCAGATTTATAGCTTCAGTAGCATTTTGCTTTTATTAACATATATTGGTAACCTTCTGATATTATAAATCTCTATGTTGAATTTATATTGAAGAGACACCATGAAAGAAGACTGCCAAATGTCTATCCAGCATAGGTTTGTGAATAGTCTTTAAATGTGGAATCTTACAAGACTCTGTGATTGGTATAAAGTACAACATGTTTGACAAACTGTTGAAGCTACAGTTAATACATTTCCATTAGAAGTGTATAAATGTGGATGATAACCAATTTCTATCTATCTTACTGTATGTAAAATTTAAATCTCCAATTATTTGATTAAAATTTGATATAATGTTGATTACAATAGTAGCCATTATCATTTTCCCAAAATATTAGTTCCTGAATCTATGCAGCCTGAAGACTCCACATTCATTGTATGGAATTCATTGCTTTAATGACTTCAAATTTTCTTCACTCCTGGGTTGCAGGTTTTAAAAGAATTTTCACTCTCCATTGCAGCCCCTTCATCCCTGAATCAGGAGATCATAGAACCATACAGGACTTTTGGTCCATCAAATCTGTATTACCAAAACTATGAAACTGCCACTTTCTAGCAATGGACCCATTGCCTTGTACATTATAATGTTACAAGTACTCATCCAAATACTTTTTAAAAGCTGTGAGGCTTCCTGTCTCAACCATCCTTCCAGGCAAATGCATTCCAGACCCCGCCACCTTCTGGGTGAAATCCCTTTTAAACATGCCTTTCATTTCAAAACTGTGCCCCTTTGTAATTGATCCTTTCATTGAGGGCAACAGCTGCTGTCTATTCACTTTATCCATGCCCCTCATTCTGATACACCTCTATAAGATATTCCCTCAACCTTCTTTGCTCCAAAGATAACAACCTGAGCTTATCCATCCTCTCTTCATCACTGAAATGCTCCATCCCAGGCAATGTCATGGTGAGTCTTCTCTGTGGCAGCTCCAGTGCATCCTCACATCCTTCCTATGGTGTGGTGGCCTGAACTGCATGCCCCCTCCCCACTCCAAATTGGCAGATGGAATCCCAATAAAAGGCTTTCCCAGCAACTGACTCACCTTGCTCCTTCAATTACAGACATGTTTGCCCACCCACACCAACCCCCCCCCCCCCCCCCCAAATGTTACTGCGGATAGGTTCATCAATCAGCAGTAGCATAGGAGAGAACCAGTCTTTGATTGGAAGAGCAGCTATTCTCTGATTTGGTACATTCTACTGACAGAAAATTTTCTTTGGTCACCTCTATTTGAATTTTGCTCCTGTTTTTCAGATATCAGGGATGAATTTGCCACTAACCCATGTACAGCAAACTTTGTAATGTATGAACTAGTAATGTATGAACCAGCACATGCAATAAATCGGCAAAAGTTATAAATGTGAAATACTGGAAGCTTATTATCACGATCTCCATGATGTCCAAATAGTCAGCTGAGACTGCAAATGAGAAAGCTGTTTGCTGGTAGGTTTTATTTAAGACAAAGTTGTGTTATTATTTATGCTGTAAATGAAGTATAATAGTGTGTAAAGGACATTACCAAGTGCTTTTTTAAAATATTGATTATGTGGAGCTCTTGATCAACCAGAATACCTTAGGTGCCAGTTAATAAAAAGTTTGATGTACTTTGAGTGCTGGCTGATTCCCGTACCCTGTATTTACCCCAACTAATGTGCCTAACACTATGGGCAATTTAGCATGACTAATTCACCTGATCTGCTCACCTTTGGATTGTGGGAGGAAACCGGACCACCCAGAGGGAACCCATGCAGACAGTTGCTCGCAGTGTCAACTAGGCCTGTTATTGTGTTGCAGTGGTAGTGTCCCTACCTTTCAACAAGGAGGATTAGGTTCAAGTCCACCTGCTACAGAAATGTGGCAGAATATGTTTGAATAGGTTGATTTAAAAATATCTTGACTTGGTCTGTATTTACTTGAGTTTAGAAGAATGAGAAGGGATCTCATTGAAAAGGTAAACATTCTGAAAGGGCCGGACAGACTGGATGCAGGGATGATGTTCCCCTGTCTAGGTGGTCCAGAACGAGGGATGACAGTCCACAGCAAATTCCGAGACTATTTCAGACTGAAGAGGTGATCAGACTGGTGAGGCTGCAACTGGAGTATTGTGTGCAGTCCCAGTCACCACATTACGGAAAGGATGGAGATAGTGCAGACAAGGTTTACTAGAATGTTGCCAGGGCTGAAGAATTGTAGCTACAAAGAGAGATTGGGGTTGTTTTCTTTGGAACAGAGAAGGCTTAGGGGTGACAGAAGGTATACAAAATTCAGAGGAGTAGAAATAGAGCAGACAGGAGGAACTGGTTTCCCTTGGCAGAGCGTTCAACAACTAAGGGTCATAGATTCCAGCTAGTGGCAGAAGGATTAGAGGGGACACAAGAAAAAATGTTTTTGGTGTCTGGAATTCACTGCATGAGTTGGTAGTGGAGGCAGAAACTCAACTCTTTTTTTTAAAAAGTACCTGGATCTGCACCATAAGTGTTGTGAGCTGCAGGGCTATGACAAATGTGCAAGATGATAATATTAGAAATTGATCGTGTCTTTGGGTTGACATGGACAAGACAGGTTGAATAGCCCCCTTAGGGCGCTGTATCATTTCTATGGTTCGAGGAGAAGTCTCTTCACTTAGAGAGGGTGGTGAACCTTTAGGATTCTCTGCTACAGAAGGCTGTGAAGGCAAAGTTACTGAATATATTTAAGGAATATAATTAATAGAAACTAAAGGTGTCAGGAGGACATGGTGAGAGAGCAGAAAGCATGGCATTTAGACATGTGATCAGCCATGATGATGCTGAATTGTAGAGTGACCATGATGGGCTGAATAGCCTATTCCTGTTCAAATTTTCTCTTTCAAAAACTGCCAGGCATTAAATATTAAACCAGACAGTTTGATCTTGTTTGATCATGGCTTGCCCTAAGAAATGAACCAGCAAATGTCTATCACCTGTTTTTTTGAGTTGAAATATTGCAGTTCATATAACTATAAAGAACAGGAGCTAGTTTATAAAATGTGTAGCTTCCACAGCACGTAAGTGTGCTCCACTGCAAGCATGACTAACCATCTAAATTGGTTGTCAGTGTAATATTTTGTACACTCAGATTTATCCAGCAAATTTTGTCAAATTACAGCATCACATCTAATGGACACTAAACTGCACATTTTGCAAGTATGTCCTAGTTGGGTATGGTCAGTATATTGTTTGTTGCAGTCAGTCAAAGGGATATGCTGTTTGATAGGATTCGTCAGTCTTGAAGTGTATAGCCTAGACACCTGGCATGAAACTAGTACTAAAACATGTGCAATTTACAGGACATTGTTTGGTTTGACAGCAGTAATGTATTAGTGGTGAGCACCACTCATGTTGCTACTGCATTCATGTAGCATTCAACAGCTAGTTTCACCTGTTACTCAAACTTTGAGATATGTTACCCATCCAAAGTAAGCTCAGGTAGACTGGCCACCATATATGCCCAAATAGATGGCGTTGTCATGGAATCCACACTAGCTCCAATTCTCAAAACATGTTTTTTGGATTATATGAAAAATATTTCTTGAACATAACATCTAACCTTGCATATTTTCCAGTATATAGATGACAATTTTGCTATATGTACAGCTAAATGTAAGACTTTACTTGCATGTCTAATGAGTTCTATCCTGTGCTCAAATTTAAGTCTGAAACAGAATGGTCAACTAATTAGCTTATCAAAGTCTAATCTACCATCACTGGTGATGAGACATACATCAATCCCAGATGCTTTAGCATCAAACTCTTTGACAACTCATAAAAGGGCCCATGCCATTTGTTCATCATGCAATAGGAACACAAGTGGTGTTTACCACCACCAGTTTGCTCCATCAAGCCAATAGGATATATTGCTGATGATGGAAATGAGTCATGTCATATGAATGTCAGTATTTAGCTCCCTTTATTTATCAGACTTCCCAAGGCAATGTTATTTGTTGTAATGTTGCAAGTATTATAGTTGGAAGAGGCATTGCACATATTCTCAAAAACATTTAAGTACATCTGGTAGATTGCCCAGAGCCCCATACTGGCTTCATTAACCAAGAAGTCGATGGATTCAAAGATAGTTTCAGTTTGCATTTGAGATTTTGTACATTTTAACATCCCATTTGACCCAAAATCACCCACATGCTTCTGGGAGTTCAGATTTTCCCAACAACTCAAGCTTTGTAAAGACTGACAATTTTTCTCTCAAGATTTTCACTCTAGCACTTCTTTACTCCAGACTAGTTGCTAAGTGGCAGAATTAGCCAACAACCGTAATTTCTCAGTTGTCCCTTTTTCTGATCAACAAGTGGACCTCTCTCTTAAACAGGTACTATCCAAATCTCAACTTTTGCTCTCCACAAATTTTTACATTCCCCTCCCTACTTGCCCTAACCTAACAGGACATCTGTTTGCTCTTCCACATGGATGACAGCAAGTATCTCTCTCATAGACCGCCCTCCATATTTCAATAACATTTATCCCCTTTGTCACACAATGCACCATATTATAAAAGTTGAAATAAAATTATTTATCAGAGATTGACTTACTGGACATGTACTTATGAAATATCTGAACTTAAGGCTCATTTAGATAAAAATATTCATAAACACATGCAATTTGTGATAACATGTATATTTGTGGTTTCTAGTGCGATCAATGACAGACCATCATGGGACTGTTTCTTTAAGAAATAACTTAGCACAATGATTTAGCAAAGAATTTTGTACAACATGTTGCAGCAAGTTAGAAAGTAACCAATTAGAAAAGAAAAGGTGCTCAATGCGAAAGAAAACTGATTATTACAGTTGTCATCTACAAATGAGGGTGAAATCAAAGACAAAAATTGATCTGAAAGATTAAACAAGATTAATGGCAAACGCAATGACTTTGAGCAGTTAATGAGCCCTTTCAATAACTACCAAGACAAAAGTAAAATGTAGAGTTTATATTATGCAGTGTTTACATACCAACAAATTAATGCAATCATACATAAGTAGTTAGGCTTGACAATAAAAATACATTTTCTTTTGCAGTACACAAAATTAACATTAAACAGCATAAAAGGCCACAAAAATACAAATATACAAATCTAAAACTTTAATTTTTTTTAGAAAAAATGGTTACAAAAACACACAAGATATAGATTAATGCTTTCAAGGATTTTGATAGGAATGCAGTAATTCTAACACTTAGAAGATGACCAATACCCATTTAACTAAAAGTAATAAAAGCAATCCTGAATCTTTTTGTTGGCCTATGAAAACTTTTACCATGATAATTTCTACAGATAAAGCTCTATAGACAATGTTGTGTCAGCAAACTGACCACAAACATGCTTCACCAGCATGATAAATATTTAGAATTTAGTATTGATTTTAGGATAAGCCAACACAAAAGAATCATTTTCAGGCTTTGGAACAGGTTCAAAACATTAAAATTTTTACAATAACATTTGCAATCCATAAAATGATCACCAAATGTCTGTGAGAAACACCTATCTAAAATTAATAGGATCCTGCATTTGTACTATTTTCCCCATGTAGCAACTGTAGGTTAATGCACACTAAACCAATTCCTATAATATTTAAAAACACAATAAAAAGGAGGAATGTCTTGGTAAACATGTTCTGTCAACAAACTTTTCAAATTTTGTACTAAAAGTTGGTACTAATTTTGACGGGTATTGATCAAATCCTACAACAAATGAGAGAGTTTTAATTCATTAAATGTAGACAACAAGCTTAAATGGCATGATGGTCAATTCTGTAGCCTGAATCCATGTCTGCCACAGATTATGCTGAGGAACCTAATTTACTGAATGTAAAACCAAATAAATCAGTGGATGCTGGAAATCTGAAATAAAAACAGAAAATGCTGTAAATACTCAGAAGGTCAGACAGAACCTCTGGAGATACAAACAGAGTTAATGTTTTGACCAAAGGTTAACAATGCGAAGCTGCCACCTGACTTGCTGAGAATTTCTAGTACTCTGTTTTTATTTCAATTATCAAAACTGCGAGGGCTTTATTTGAAAATAGTCCAAGTGTGAACATAATTACAAACTCCACAGTGTTAAAAATAATTACTGTAAATCTCAAAATAAAAAAAAATGTGCAAATCTTAAAAGCTGCAAATGGGATTCAGTATTCAAAGAGTTAACAGCCATCAGGTAGAGAGAATCTCAGCGGCCAGCTGAGAGTAACTTTGTTTTCCAGAAATAAATGCCAGTTATGAAGGCTACTGGTCAACTTCAAAAACCCAGCTTTTGAAACAAACAGGAAAATTTTTTTTTCTTCCCCCATTCCAGGATCTGATATATCATTTAACAATACACGTTGTCTCAGCAATCACATTCCAGAAAATCAGCTATGAAAAACTGCACTATTTTAAAATGTTTAAAATAGCATTAAATCCTCTAGTGCTAACTCTATAGATTATTGAAACATTAGCCATCTGCTGAACCATAGTCTTTTGTCTATGTTTTGTACAGAGTATATGTTGATTAACATTAAAATACAGTTTAAGCCAATATTTTAGTTCTGTAAGTTTTAAAGGCAGTCTTCACTTGTGTTGACCTGCGCAGACTAATTAAAATGTATACAAATTAAACCTGTCAGCATCCCTTTATGAAATCTTAAACAGATAAAATAGTAATTAGTGTTACCTTTATATTCTTCACACAGGTTAAAAAAAATACTTGGCAAGGTGTATTAGCAAACAGATGTCTAGTTTTAAAAATCTTATTTTTAGCACTTTGAATAAACTTTCTTGTTATACAGATATACATAATGTACATATTTTTGAGCATTTAAAGTACAAACAATTTATTTTAAATGTCAGAAAACACTACAGACTTTTATGTGGGTAGTTTTCAAATTCAGGTAAGTTCGGCGCTTCAAAAGGGATATTGTCAACGTTGCACGTGAATACTGACCATGCTGACAGACTAACACAAACAGAGGAAATACATAAACAAGATTTCCTACTTGTGTCTAAATTGTATTTTTTTTTAATCAAGTAGTCTGAAAGGAAACTTTCATGCATAAAAACTTCCTATAGCACAAATATATAATACTAACATTTGTTAAAGTAACATTAAAATATATTATGCAACCAACAAATAATGTCATTAACAAGTAAAACTTATTTCTATTTCTATTGGCAATTTTGTGAACTTGAAAATGTTCTAGTATAAAAGAAAAAGAGCTTTCTATCCAATTCTTCCAATGTTCTTATAAATGTAGAAGAGACAGTAGGTAATTGTGCACAAAAATGTATCACACCAGGTAACACGTCGCAAAACAAATTAAAATCCCCTCATATCTTGTTTAGAATGCATCTTAATGGATAGGGTCCAAAAGGCTTGTAAAATCTATATGGTAGGAATCATGACAATAAGTTGATATGGAATTTAGTAATCTGTAATGTAATACAAACTGATTTTAACAATCAATGTTATAAATTACTAATTATTGATTCAGTTTTGAAAGAAAAATATTAAAGCTGCAGATAAGGATTATAAGCCATGCAATTTCTAGGCCAGAGATTAGAGTATTTGTATTGTGGGATTTGGCTATAGCTCAGATTTGTACTTTTAGACCCAGTGCTATTTTACACAAGTAAAGGTTTTTAAACGTTACTAGACCCAGAATAGCCTGCTAAAAAACCTTTGAACTTTGGTATAATTCCTGAACCTATAAAGTTCCCTTTTATGTCCTCCCCATGTCAGTTCTTAGCAAGTGCAACTTCCAAATAAATTGTAAATATGTTTTAATGTATAAATACTGCACGATCTGGGCAGTCATTGACTTCCAGTGACAACACTTAGGATAGATTTTTTTCAAAGAGATTCCAAGTACCACAGTTGACAATGGGCATTCACTCCTGGATGATAAAATTAGCCTCAGTCTTAGGTATTACTAGTGTACTAGTAAATATGCCAAGTCTTGTATTTAAAGATGCTTTTCAGCACAAGAATATAGTCTTCACCCAACA